>NW_015387521.1:162925-166546 GCF_001527695.2 Protobothrops mucrosquamatus | reverse complement strand
GGTCAGCCAGCTACGGATCCATCTGGTGGTGATGCTGTCTAACCCGCATTTTTCTATCTTCTCAAGTAGTAAGTTGTGGTCTACTTTGTCAAATGCCTTACTGAAGTCCAAGTAAATTATATCCACAGCATTCCTCTGGTCCACTAATTTTGTCACTTGGTCAAAGAATGCAATAAGATTTGTCTGGCATGATCTGTTTTTGACATACCCGTGTTGGCTTTTAGTAATGACTTTGTTTGTCTGTAGGTGTTCGCTGATTCGTTGTTTGATTATCTTTTCCAGAATCTTCCCAGGTATTGAGCTCAAGCTGATAGGTCTGTAATTTCCTGGGTCCTTTTTCTTTCCTTTTTTGAAGATGGGAACTACATTAGTTGTAGCAATTGATTTAATCTGAAATGATGTTTTGGGGGGATAGCTCAAAACCCCTTCCCAAAAACATATGAAAACATATTTTAATTTTGATATTAATTTTTTAAAAACTTAATTAATTTTAGAGATTGCCCAACTCTATGCAAGGAACTTACCTTAAAAATAGTGTTTTTGTTGATTCTTGATCTTTCCTGGCTTAACGTAAAAGTGCCCAAAATACAGAATGGTTTGCTTTCTTCTAAAGACTTTTTTCTTTTCTATTCAAGTTTGCAATCCTGGAATTTTCCAGTGGCTGCCACCTGGCTTTGGCTAAAATCATATTTTTCCTTTATTCTACATTGTTTGTTAAATGTCTACCAATCATTAGTTTAAGGGTTTTGCACTTAGTTTCAAATGTACTGTGGTTATAAATGTATATTTACAACTCTATTCTCCACTTTCAATACTTGGTCCTGTTGGAATTGCTTGGTGGAGGTGAATTGCCTAATTAAACATAAGATGACCTCAATGCTTGAATTATTTGGTGGAGAAGGTTAATGAAGTCCTTCATGAAAACCATTATAACCAGTCTTTACCAATCACTTCACATGCCCATTTCTCTAGCCTACTAGAAACATGTAATAAAAGGGCATTATCGAAAAAATACAGTAGTATCTGAGTAGGAAACATCCTTTGAATAAATTTATACGATAACTGGTTGCTCTGTTTTTCTGAACTGACTTTCTCTTTCATTCTTCTTTATTCCTGTTTTTTTTTTAATTTTTTTTAGTCTTTATACACCAGCCAGGTGTCAAACTTTTTCATCCCCTATTGATTTCAGACAACATAAATCATCAGAATCATAAGCATTTCTATGCTGTAGTAATTTTTAAGCTTTATCTCATAGCTTTTTTCCACCCAGTATCATCTGCCTTGGAAGTTATAATCTAATGCAAAGATTAGATTTCAGATACAGAATTAAACAGTGGTATCTTAAAATATATGCAGCTTCTGGGTCTGATATGATAGGAAGTATCAATAAATTTTGTATGTGTAAATTATGCAAATCTGGTCCAAGGATCCCAAACAAACAATGATAATAGGCCACTGTTAATTGGAATGGAGTCTTTTTCCAAGCTAATCTAAATAATCAAGCACTCTTTCTTCAAAACCTGTTAACATGTAACTGAGCAGGAAAAAAATCATAGTGCAATCTTAAAATGAAAATTCAGAAGTGTCCAGTCTTGTGGTAGGTTCTTCTTATAGATATTCTTCATATATCATGTTGCTAAGCGACACTTGGCAATGTGATTCTTTTTCCTCCTGCTATTCAGGTACATCTTCAATGTACTTTCCTTTTGTCTTCACAATGTGGTATTATCATTTGAAGCTTTAAAGGTGTCAGACCTGGCTGGAGGGAAATCATGGGAAATGTGTGTAAGTCCTGCAGCATATAAATTGCAGGCACTGGTCAAAAAACCTTTTATGTCAAGGTTAAATTGGGGTAGGGAATGAGGACAAGAATCTGCACTACGTATTGTATTGACTGGGTCTATTATTTACATGGTTTGTAATCATGACAATGCTTTTTGTCTTGATGATTTTATAAGCAGGAGGTGGGAATAGCTTAAAATATGAATACTATTTGCTATGAAATAGCAAAATACCATTTTTACTTTTAAGAAGCTGCCATCCCACATGATTTCATCTCACATAGTATGAATTATTGCTGGAGGAAAAGGACTTTATGAAGGAGAAGGTATCTCCTTCATATATAACCAAAGGCAATTTAAACTGTTAGTGTTCTGTATGCAGCAAACATTTTTATTCTTCTATATGGAGAGTAATTAAAGAACCTGAACATTTTAGAATGATTGACTCAAAGAAGTGGGCAGCACAACCCACATTTAAAGGTTCAGTCTCTTAATTGATCATGGCTAGTCAGATTTTAATACTATAATATTTACAAGTGGGTGGTGTCAAAGTGATAAGTAAACTACCTAGAAAGAGAAAGCTGTTGAGATAGTGGTGAGGGACCAACTACTAAGCACCCCAGAGGAAGCAGATTTTTAAGACCTTTCCCAGTCAGGACTGACAATTAGTTATCAAAGAGAGAGAGTAGCAAAGTCCTGTCACCCAGGTAGGGTCACAACTGATAGACCAACTAAAGTGACAAGTCCAGGAGGACTCCAAGTTGTGGAACTGCTCTTTCAGGGGAGTTCTTTTTCATCAAGAGACACCACATATAGAGAATCTTGATGGATGAACAATAACTCTGCCTTGCTAGGATTCAATTCTAGTCTGTCCTCTCCCATCCAGAATCCAGACTCTTACAATCTCCATACATTAGGACTTCAACAGCATCACCAGCAATGTAAAGCTGGCTAACATTAGAATACTGATGGCACCAAGCCCCAAACTGTTAGATAAGCTCTGCCACTAACTCCATGTAGATATTAAGTATTAGGGAGGAGAAAACTGATGCCTGTGGTACCCCACAAGGAAGCATCCACTGAGCTTTTTCTCCCCCCGCAATTGGAACCATCTAATGGAAACAGAATGTAACCATTGCCTGAAATACCCCACCCATGTAGATGGTCCAGAACAATACCATGGTTAATGATACAGAAAACCACTGAGAAGTCTAAATGAACCTTAATAGGCACTCTCCTCCCATTCACTAGCACTATCAGTGTCTCCCTTCAATGGCCAGCTGTGAATCCTGACTGGCAAGGGTTTGGATAATCTATTTCCTCTGGGATGCTTAGTAGTTGATCATTTACCACTATCACAACAATCTTCTCTTTCTAGATAGTTAACTAACAATTCTGGATCCAGGCAGCACCACTTTAAAAGTAGATGCACCACAGTCTGTTTGAGCTTCTATTGCACTGAAGCATTAACAATCTCTCCATATCCAGAAAACTACCCTCACCTCTGGCTAACCAAAGGAGTTGGGAGAGGCAAAGATCCAGACCCAAGATGATAGAGATCAACCCTAACCCTTGATCAACCTCTGGAGAGAGGCAGTTTAAAGAGTAAAGGAGCCGCTTATATAGCATCTCTTTTTCTTCTGTTGATGTTTAATGTCAGAGAAGGAACATTATTGGATCATGAAGGTGTACATAACAGGCATTTTATTTTGGCAAATTCAACAGTTTATCAGTACATTAGTGATCATTATTGCATATAGGACTCCTCAGGACAGAGGGAGAGTGATCTGTACATCATCATCATCATCATTTATTAAATTTATATGCCATCAGACTGCCA
>NW_015387521.1:155588-162604 GCF_001527695.2 Protobothrops mucrosquamatus | reverse complement strand
AGATGAGTTGACAAAACGAATAGTTCCCTACTAATAAAAATAAAACTGCAGAGTTGAAAATGTGTTAAGTTCTGCTGAAACTAGCAAGTTGGGTGAAAGATTTCCCTGCTCTCCTTTTACATCTCTGCCATGCCCTAAGATCTATTGTTGTTCCCTTGCCAAGCATAAAAGAGCCAGCGAATGGGCTGTTGAGGAGGTATGAGTGGGATGATGTCAGACTATTTCCAGCCAAAGAATGTCAACTCCTCTCTGACCAGTAACAGGAGCTGCCACTTAAATGCTTTTTAACTCCGCCCCAACATTCTTCTTGTCCAGTTCCCACAGACATGGAGTGGCATTAGAGGTCAGAGTGGACGAATACAAAAGATACCCCCTGCTGCCAGACCATCGTGCTGGGCTGTCACTTTGACTAATTCATGACTTCACCTTTAATCTTGCAGATCCATTATGGGTTAAAAAGAGACCCATTTTATAGTTGACAAGATTGAAGGGTGCACAGGCCAGGGACCAAAAAAAAAAAAAAAAGGAAAGAAGATGGGGGTTGGGAGAAGAAAATCTTCATCAAGTGTACATAATTGCAGCCACCTGTTAAAAATAAACTTTCTTCTCTTGGGTGGTAGGTTTTTTTTTTGGGGGGGGCCTTGGTGCTAGAATCAATTGTGTATATATAACTTAAACTAAGGAGGAGAAAGTCTTCTCGTTCCAAATCTAGTGGATATTTTGGTAAAGGAAAACATTAAAAGAATAAAAAGATACGGGGAGGATGTCAAAAAGAACTTTAAATTCTTCGCAATTGGAGGATTTGTAGTCTTCAGCCAGGTCATCATTGGGAGATAACATTAAGAGTAGTTCTAAGTTTAAAACACTTGTATCAAGTCAAGTGGTCACTAATTGAATCTATATGATAAAAGCAGGGCAATAAAACACTTTTATACTCAATTTCTCTCTCTGTGTGTGTGCATGAGAATAAATGCAGCAATATGGCTATTTATTTTTAAAAACATTCATAATGTCAGATCTTTTCCTTTTTAAAATTCCTAATTATGCCTAATTTTTTTGTCTGCCTCAGAAATACTGAATATGTTCTAAGAAATAATTAGGCATTCTTTTTGGTGGTTGATGGACGGTGTCTTCAAATAATTCTACCTTACAATTATTTTTTGTTAATAGGGCAATCATTTCAAATATGTATTTACTAAAGATTTTTGTAAAACTGCTTTAAGTGAACCAAAAGATACTTTATAGTGTTAAACAGTGTTAAAAAATGATATTTGTAGAAGAAAAAAAGAGCAAAAGGAAAGAACAAATAATTCAATGTAGCTGATACTTCACACACTGTATCTATTTATCTCAGGAGCTTAGCATACATTGATTCTGCACCAATATATATATTTAGATGTAATAATTCCTTGCAGTAGTGCAGCTTTTAAATAATGACATTATACTAGTTTTGCATAAATTATTTGAACAAACAGGATCAAAATCATACTTCTTGATTGATACTGGGAATTAAGAATACTTTTAAAGAGATTTGTGTAACATTAAGGTTTAGTCTGTATTATTTTCAGTTAAATTGTCTTTCTTCCTTTGCTGGAAATGAAGGACCACCTTTCCTTTCCTTTCCCTTTCCCTTTCCCTTCCTTTCCCCTCCTTCTTTCCTCTTTCCTTCCCCGCCCCCTCCCCTTCCCCTCTGCTCCACTCTCCTTGTTAGTTTATATATTTGAATAGTAAAATAGAAATACTTTAAATAAATAAAAATGTATTAGCGATTTTATTATAGACTTCTCATGGTTGAAACATATAATTTGGTTTTGGGCATTAATTTATTATAAAAATTCACCCTGTCCCAAGGTTCTGGATGGTTTACATGTAAATAAAGTTAGAAAGAGACAATTCAATCTGGCTACAAAACCTTCAAATAAAAATTAAATATAAAGGAAAAATAAATTCTAGACAACCTTGGATCAGTGCTTTGTAAATATTTCCCTACCAGATCTTTACCAGCTTCTAATATATTTGAAAAGTTCTTAAAAATTCTGAGATGTATTCAGAGACATATCTGCCTTGAAAAGAAGCCCAAACATCATAAATTGTTTTATAAAGTTTGCCAAATTTCAATTCGAGGGGAATCATGGGTCCTGGATTTTTGACACATTCTTTAAGTTATCCATTTGAGGGAGGTTTTGCCCTATGATGCATCTTTTCACCCTGTTATAGGTTACAGTCCTCAGTATATAGATAAACTGAGGACAGATCCATTCAAAAATAAGGCATTCAACTTTAACTGCCTTCATAGGAGATAGCTGGACCTCAGGGAAGAAGATGATCTATAAAGCCCTGCCAGACTGCTCTTGTGGGGGCGAAGGTACAAAGAAAGAGTACTATGTTTGTTGCCTTGAGCTCTTGAACAAAAATCAGAATATAAATCCAATTTATTAATTAAATTAACATTCCTCCAAGCTTTCTCCATGATTTCCAGCACATATTAAGCTCTACTTGCTGCCTGTCTCCCAAATGGATCCATGCAATAAGTAGTATCCTAGACTAGAGTAAGGATGCACAACTTTTCTCTGTCTAGAGGCTGGGCTTTGGATGCATGCCAAAGGCTGCATTCCAGAAGGAGGCAAGGTCATAACTGGTTTTGGGAAGAGACTTTAGAAGTTTCAAGGTTAAAATGAAATGGAAATCTTAATTTACAAGGCCCATAGTATTCATCTTGTCCCTTGACCCCATTCAAAAGTTGGCCGTGTTTTCTACAGTTTGCCCTGAGCTTCTACCTATGGTTCAGGTCTTCCATTTTATTATCCAGTATGATTATTTTTTCCATCAGATCAAATAACTCAATGATAATTCAGGTTGGGATAAGAATTGACACAAAAATGCCTTCTGTATAGCAGACTCTATAGAACATCCTTTTCTTTTAGATTCAGCAGGCTCCCACCCTTCTAGCTTTCTGGAAAGTGGTAAAAAGCTGGCTCCCACATTGAATAAGGGTAGAACCAGGGGATTGTATTGGAGACTGATCATTGAGATGCCAGATTCTAGTTTTACTGGGGACCGGGGTTTGGGGGAAGGGGTGTCAGTATTATTGCTGTGAACCACCTAGAGTTGTAGCACATAAGATTGGTGGTGGCCATATAAAGCAAATTTGGGACAAGTCCTGAGGGATGATATGTTTGGTCATATGTCATTATTGGCACAGTAAACCTCTAAAGCTTTGAAATTAGGATATTCCTTCCTAATGTGCTATTTCTGACATTTATACTAAAGCTTCAACAATGTTGGCTTCCAGAAGACCTTAATTCTTCTGATCTATTTTTATCTACTGGTATCACTCTCTCACATGTACATTTTAGAGAAGTACTGTATATGGTGGGGGAATGCTTTATTTGTTAATAAGGAGTTGCATCATACTTTGGAAAGTGATATTTCAGTATCATGCCACTTGTATTCAACTTCTTTCCCATTTTATTGTGTCTCAAGATTACATATTGAAGGTTACCATATCGGTCTGCAAAAATCCAGATGACCATGAGATAAGAAATATTTTTTTATTAATTTTTACTTTTCTGAATATTTATAGCTCCAATATTGTACTCATATTGGAAACATTCTAGGAAAGTTAGTTTGGTCTAGTGGTTAAGACATCAGACTAGAAAGCGGGAAACCATGAGTTCTAGTCCTGCCTTAGCTATGAAAGCCAGTTGGGTGACCTTCAGCCAATCACTCTCATTCAGCCTACTCACTTCACAGGGTTATTGTGGTAGTGAGAATTGGGGGAGGAAGATATGTTGGATATGATCGCAGTCTTGAATTATTTGTAAAAATTATAAAGGAGAGATATAAATAAATAAAACTCAAATGAATATCTGATGCTGTGTATTGTTTATATGTTTCTTCAAGAAACAAATAGGATAACTTCATATTTTTCATCCTTTTTTGCTTTTCTCCTTATGGATTCACGTAAGTACATATTCAGTTCTTCAAAGTAAGTGGTTCCAAGACAGCTTTTATTCTTAAGAACTTATGGCTTTTAAAGAAGCCATAAGTATTAGACTTAGTACCATAATCTACTTTAAAATTTAATTAACAAAGCCATTTTTTCTTCACTTACTCTTGCCCAGGTAGCATATAAAAATCCATTCTATTCTATCATACGCCTTTCCAAAGATCACAATCTGCAAAATCCATAATCAGATAATACTCTTTATAAATGTATAACACAACACCTCATGAATGTTTAATATTTTTAATTTTGCAGAAATCTTCATGATATAAAGTAGTACAAATTTAAGACAGAAAAGAAAATTCAAAAATTCAGAGAGGATATGGTTGTGACATTTGCTGTTATAGACAAGCCTTCTATTGCAGGTGCTATTGCTTTAGCACATTATTAAGGAAAGAAATAGGAAATATGACTACAACTGAGAAAAAGAGAAAAGAAAGAGAAAAGGTACAAAGAAGTAGTTCCTGGTGTTCTGTAGAGCAGTTATAAATACTATTACAAATTTGTTTCCTGCTCTATGGTTACAACATATTTCTCTTTTTGTAATCCACTGCATCCTATCTAAATAAATCATAAATCATAATTCATAAGTTCATTTTTTCTGCTTTATGCAAAAAGGCCATAAAGGGTTTCCAATAAATGTAGATAGTGTCTTTTCCCCGATCGAAGAAGTCAATTTAACCATCTTAGCAAATTCCATCATTTTCACCAACCATTCTTCCATTTTATGTAATGCTGAATCTTTCAATCTATTCAATAGAATAATCTTGCTGCAATTATCATGTACAAAAACAAAGCTCCATGATTTTTTCCCCAAATGTCTGTCCATCTATCCCAAAAGAAAACACTTTGGTCTCAATTGTATATTAATCTTTAAAATCCTCTGAATTGATCTTTGTCCAGAATTTTCTACCTTTTTTACATATCCACGAAACATGATAAAATGTTCCTTCTTGTTGACATTTCCAACATGAATTTGAGATAACTACATTCTAGGCCAGAGGTCCTCAACCTTTTGGACACCAGGGACCGGTTACATGGAGAGAGGTTTTTCTGTGGACCGGAGGGGGCGTGGTTTCATGCACTGCCTGCATCCTGTGGATGGGGCTTTCCTTGTTTGTGCGTCCCGGTTACTGGCATGCCGTGGCCCGGTACTGGCCCACGGACCAGGGGTTGGGACCCCTGTTCTAGGTAATTTCCCTGATGACATATGCCAATGGTACATGCTATAAACATTCTCTTTAAGATTATAATGTCATTTAAAATTCACTCTTTTCAACCATATATTTTTCCATTGTTCCATCTGTTTATTATAACCCAAACTTTTTAGCCCACTTTATCATACATTCTTTTACATGTCCTTTTGTTTTAAATTTCAATAAAAGCTTAGTATTTTATCACTATTAAAAGTTTAGCAAGTACATGTTTACTATTTGTACACAATTCTATTTGTAACTTAGTCTTACAGTGTTCAAAACCATACACTCTTTTGCCTACCTTAAATATTCTATAGGATTAATTTCTGTAATTTAAACTGTAACTCAGAGAAACATTGACAATTATATTTTATTATTAAATTTACTTATTATTAAATGTATTTGTCGCCCATCTCACTGTGGGGCTACTCTGAGTGATTATATCATAGATATAGTAGATAGATAGATAGATAGATATTTGTTTAAAGTGAGCTTAAAATGATTCAAACTAAGTTGACAAATTTTGAAAAAAAATGTTTACAGAATACAGTAGAATATGCAAAACCTTTCAGTAATAAGGAAAACCACAACCTATAAAGATCAACTTTCATATGCCCTTTGTTACAGAGGACTTTCTTTAATACTAAGAATAGCAAATTTGTACATTTCTTCAGTTGTTTATTAATCTGAAGGACTTTATCTAAAATAATGTTTAAAGATATACATATGTTTCAACATATGCCTCCAAGAGAAATTGGCAAATTATGACTTCCTAATATCTCATGTTAATTGTCCCAGTAAGCTTTTTGCATAACAGAATTATCTTTTTTTTTTTGCAATTTGTTTCTGTCGTCTCTTTGTTTCCTTCCCCTGTATTAAACATATATACATAATTATACATGTACACGTACATATACATATACGAAAGTGGATCCATAAAGCTTGTATCATACTAAATATATTAGTTTCCAAAAAATTACAAATCATTTTTTTAGCTGTTGATTATACAGAGCAATTAAGAAGGACCCTATTCTTAATTTCCAACTTTTGCGATCAGGTTTACATGAACAATCTTGGATTTACATCTGTAATAAATTCATAATAAATAATTGTATGACCCTTTTTATGCATATATTTTATGCTGTCACTTCATCGGGAGGCAGAAGCATCCTTGGGAAACATTTTATCTGATTTATTTATTTATTGAAATGTATTAGCTGCCCCACTCCAGTATAATCTGAGCAGAACACATGCCTACTTTTTAATTATTTTCTTCAACCTTTTCCTCCATTAAGAATACTTTCTTTTCACAGAAATGGCTAAATTTTCTTCACCATAAATAATTGGATATTCCTTCTAATTCAGTTCAGTTAATACTGGAGCTTTTTCCATGTATGTTTTCCCTCATATATATAGAAAGTACATAAAACACACACTTCCTTTTTTCTAATGCAATATCATCCAGTTTTGGTCACCACGATGTAAAAAAGATGTTGAGACAGAGAAGAACAACAAAGATGATCAGGGGACTGGAGGCTAAAACATGTAAGGAACGGTTGCTGGAATTGGGTGTGTCTAGTTTAATGGAGAGAAGGACAAGGGGGGACATGATAGCAGTGTTTCAATATCTCAGGGGCTGCCACAAAGAGGAGAGAGTCAAGCTATTCTCCAAAGCACCTGAAGGCAGGACAAGAAGCAATGGATGGAAACTAACCAAAGAGAGAAGCAACCTAGAACTAAGGAGAAAATTCCTGACAGTTAGAACAATTAATCAGTGGAACAACCTGCCTCCAGAAGCTGTGAATGCTCCAACA
>NW_015387521.1:152302-154656 GCF_001527695.2 Protobothrops mucrosquamatus | reverse complement strand
TGCTAAAGTGATATTATTTTAAAAGTAATATTACAAAGTACATGTTTTTTTAAAGAACACTTCACATTGTTTTGAGAATATTTGTTCTGATGATTTCCATAGTCATCCAATAATTTCCTCCACACAAATAACATGCACAATCATACAAGATTTTTAATGAAACATAATGCATCTGCATCAAAAAGTAAGCTACAGATTGTTGAAGTGTACAAAGGTTTGCACACATAATTACTTGGGTCAGTGAATAGATCATTGTTCTGGAGATGTGCATTTCTATGGCATGTTTGTCCTCTAGATAAGTTTGCTCCTTATGTAATGTTTCATCTCCTTTAGATTGTTCCTCACTGAACACACATCATCTGCCACTCTGTCAAGCAGGAATTTCCAACCCAGCATTTGGCAACAAGATGTCTTCTAAAAGCAGTTGTCATCTTGGAGACCTGCTGCCAGCCTTTGTTTGTTGTTGATGAGCCTTCAGTGACTTAGCAAAATGATTTCCTTTGACTGCATTTACCTTTAGGTTCCAAAGTACGAGAGATCTGAGGGAGTGTTCTCAAAGTAATCTCTTTTAATTCTTCATGAGATTTCTCTATGTACTATATACCAGAGGTCTTCAATCTAGGAAACTTTAAGACTTGTGGACTTCAACTCCCAGAATTCCTCAGCCAGGAATTCTGGGAGTTGAAGTCCACAAGACTTAAAGTTGCCAGGTTTGAGGACCCCTGCTATATACTCTTTCCAGAGAAATAACAGAGATTCCCTAATGCTCATAGAATATGGGCTTGTGTTCTACAGAAGCATCCAGGATATTGTGCAGGGGTACCTTCAGATTTCATTTCTTTCAACAATTCTGTGTATATTTTTTATTGTTCTGTTAATTTGTATTGAGCTATGTACTAAAATACTTTTTCTACCTCCAGACACTCTTTAATGGTCAACATAATATCTCCTTGTACTTTTTTTTTATAAAGAAAATGTTCATGAATATAAGCTACTTCTGGATAAAGAAGATCATAGCACCTGGAGGTATTATAAATCACCAGATCCTTGAATATTCATGTAAATTGTTTGTGTGTGTTTGTGTGTGTGTAAGAGAAACAGTGTACCGTCTAACATTAAAGACTCAGACAGGCAAATAAATCATATTTAGCATTGAATCAATTACTTCTAATGCATTGTGTAATAAAAATAAAAATGCAACTAACTTTCTGAGGTTTCATAAAGGTGAAAGTGCCTGAAAAGTTTCCACAAGCTTTTCTTTCTTCCTTTAAGAGGAAATCTAGAACATACCATTCATTAATGTTTACATCTCAGACGTCTGTTAGCCAAACCAATACAGAGTATTTCAAACTAGAAAAAGCCCTCAGTTTTTTTCAGGAAAAAAGAAAAGTGATTTTAGTTATTCCTACTGCAGTGCAAGGTATGCTTGAAGGATTCCAATATTAGAAAGTTTTATTTGTAGGAAGTTGTGCACAGCCTAAGGGGGGAGGGGAAAAAAACCATTGGTGGAAAGAAAAGAGGCTCTGAATGGGAGCGATTAGGCATAAAGTAGTAAAGATGAGGGCCTACTAGGGAGGGAAGGATAAGAGGGAGGGAGGAGACAAAAGAGAGAAGCAAAATTTCTCTTAAAGAAAGGAGAAACTCTGCCAATCAGTGCAATTCCTGAATAGAGAAAGGAAATTTAGAAATAATGGGTCTCCCCACTCCCCCAAAATCAGCCTTTGCTTTCCAAATTGTTATTGGTTTGAAGTCTGATAGTAACACCTGTTCAAAAATATGTGTCCACCTCTGCATGTTTGTTCCAAATGTTGTTTTGTCTTTTTTTTATGCTAACCAATTCTCGCTGTGACACAAAATGGAAGAAAATGTGCAGCTGACTCTTAAGGTTAAATTCATCAAGTCTGAAAGTTGTCAGCAATCTTTAAAATAATTCTTTTATTTGCCTATTCTTTATCATTATGTTTACTTTTTGACTTTACTTGCTATCTTCAAGTTCTTAAACAGTAAGCAGCCGTCTTCTAATCCTATTATCAAAAGAAAGTCTATGGGAGAAGTGAAAGAAGATGCTTCATTATGGCACATAATAGACCTGGGTAAATAAGTCAAAATCAGGTATACACACAGTATAATGAAGTCCTGTGAATAACTGTTTTGTGAAATTCCACAAAATATTCAAATACATTCTTGAACAAGCACATTAAAAAATCCTTTTTATAAAACTTGTGGCAACACTGCAAAGATCCCCACTAAAGTACAATATGTGGGTCTCAAGCTAGATGTAAGAAATAAATAGTGGTTCTTACTTTCTTTCAGGATATTGGCCAGAGAAGTTACTGTTAAGGAAGTCCTATGTA
>NW_015387521.1:139983-151343 GCF_001527695.2 Protobothrops mucrosquamatus | reverse complement strand
TTTTTTTATGACTAGCTATCTGTTCTTAGTGGACTGCATTTGACTTGACTAATCATGACTTGCTCAGCTTTATTAATGCTTGCTTTATAATAGGTTCAGCAAAATTTGGTTCAGAGCTGCTTCTTAAATCAAGCTGCAGTCAGCTATCATCAATCAGAAGACAATCAGAAGATTTACTCCCTTTCTTGGCCAGAGGTCTAATAGAACAACTTGCTCTGCTCTTTGCTCTTCTTATTCTTAGTGTGGGGGCTGGGTGGCCTGCTGTCACCAAAATCATCTGACGGCTCTCGGCTCTCGTTGGTCCTGTGTTTGATCAGTCTGAGATGATTTTTGGCTTTGTGTCTCCTGAGTTTGACATTCCACAGGTTCTACATGAGCCTCTTACTCAATGTCTGAGTCATCTGAGTCCTGGGCTACTACAGATCCTGGTAAGTAATGGAAGTCAGCTGAGAGACATGAGTGATGAGACTTTGATTTGCAGCTGTGACAGCTGCATTGAGATCACTGTGGTGCATGTGTATAAGAATGTATGTATGCATAGATAGGTTTCATATGTGACTTTGTCACCAAAAGCTTCCCCACTGATCATGATCTTATGAATGGACATAGGAGGAGGAGGAGGAGAGAAAGAAGTATGGATGGTGGAAGTAGCAGTACCTGGAGACAGCAGAATAGAAGAGAAAGAATTGGAGAAAAATCATAAAATACAAATACCTGCAAATAGAAGTAGAAAAACTGTGCTACTACCTCATAAGCAAAGATAGTACCAATAGTAACAGGTGTCTTGGCTATAATCTGAATGCATCTGGAGGACCATTTGAACACTATCAGCACTGACAAAAATAATCAGTCAATTGCAAAAGACAGCTTTACTTGGAAGAGCTTACATGCTGCAAGGACACCTTTAACACCATCAAACAACAACATCTGCCTAGCCTATCCCAGGAGGACTTGATAGATGGATAAAAATGCCAAATACAGTCTTAATGTCTGGCTGACTGTGCAACCAACCATGATAATAATGGCATAAATTGAGAGTGGTGGCCCCAATGGTTATCAGCACATTGGGTGCCATAACAAAAAAATATTAGATGGCACTTAGAAAATATGCACATTGACAAAATTTTCCATCTGTCAATTACCAAAGACCACATTCTTGGATCCATACATATATTACATTGATACATTATGATATCCTGGTTTCTTCAGAAGAACTCAATACATATAAAGGCCAACACAAGCTAAAAATCTGGTACTTGTGACTTGAATTTTTGTGCATATAATAATTTATTAAACATGTATGCTGCCTGACTCTCAATTACTCTGGGCAGCTCACAACTATCAGAGACATTACAACAAAAGTAAACCTAATAAATAAAGATAAAAGATGATAAGCGGGATGAAATGAAGGGTGACACAATAATACACTAATTATAATGGATTACATGGATACAATGGATTACAATGTAATATGTATATAATATACTAAAAACTAAATAATTGCAACCAATTACAACTCAAATATACAAAAAAGTAGAATCTGATAAAACAATTCAAACAATAAATATAATTTAATATTTGAACATAGTTAAGAAAAATGAGTACTTAAAACCAACTACTGTATATAAAAACTCAGAGAAAGGTAGTTGAAATAAATATTTTAAAGACTTTTTAATGTCAGGATTAAGAATGATTTACTATAAAGGGAGTTCTCTAATCTGAAGATTATTACAGAAAGATCCTATCTCTAGGATCCATTAACCAAATTAGTTTTCAGTAGAATGTCACATTGTCATTTAATTTCTCTATAAGAGTAAATACAGACATACAGTGGAGGAGCTATATGTGGAAAAACCAAGCAATGGCTTCAGTGAATCTCAATTTTCTACAATAATGCCTCAGTATTTATACATTATATTGTCTTTTATACCTTTCCTAAATCCTTTGAAAGCACATGCAGAACAGAATTGAAAACTGTTCACATGTTTGAATATGCACAGCAAGGAGATTAATTAAACTAAAGGCTACAAATTGCGCAGTAAACATATTTTCTCATTTAAGAGTCAGACTTCTCATCCAATTGCTGTTTATCTCACTGCTATACAATCTTTTTTCCTTAACTGTCTTTAAATATGCTTGGAATTTTAATCAAAACCTCTTTTTAATTGGCCATATTGCACTATACAGTCAAACTCAGGGTTCCATTGTAAAAGGCAAAACAGACTTTTTTGAAGTCTTGCATAATGTTCACAGGAGCAAGGGTTCATAGGATTAGGACCAATAACACTCAAGCTGAATAAACCATCAGGCTCATTATATCTTTTGATGTTTGCACAATTCTTTCTTAAAGGAGTATAGTAGCTGTCCGTTGCTCACCTGAGCTAAAGTTAATTTTTTAGCTACAATGGCAAAATGGGTGCATTTATACTGGAACCCCTACTGTAGATAAATGATCTGCTTTATCATCTTGATTCCTGCATGTAACAGAAGTAGCATAAACAGAACAAGAAATAACATATGTAAATCAGGTGTATACAGATGGCTGTAACATATTTGATGCACTTGGGGCAGTTTCATGTATCATGATGTTTTCATATAAGCAGTTTTGGATGCTTAGGCATCCTGTGCTGGAACTATCCAAAAGGTTCCTAGAAAATGAAAGTATTAAGTGAAGGGAGGTAGTGAGACAAGACTGAATAATCTTCATATCCAAAGGTTACATACTGTATGAGGGCTTGGACACACACCCCCATTTATACATACACTGAAACACACAAACCTTTCATCTTTTCCTTTCCCAATAGGTTTTAATAGGGGCACTTGTGGAAACAAAGATAAGTCCATCTCCATCCAAGAATCCTTGCAGATCACCAATTTTCTACTGAGAAATTGCAAACAAGTTTACTGGAAGGAGGAAAGTATACTTCATTTCAGAGAAAGGAGACTTTCTCTTCCCTTCATGATGAACCAATTAAGATCGAACCTGTTATTTGCTCCCACTGGCCATCTGATAACAGTGATCAGCTGGCTGCTGCTGCCCATGAATCCAAGGACCAAATCTCTAACTGCCATTGGCTAGGTAAGACCCCAGGGCTTAACTATTGCATTAACTGTGGCTTATTCAATCATATTTGTGAATAGTTTGTACGAACACAAACAAACCATTTCCGCTTACAAGAAATGAGACCTGCAGGGATTAGGAATCAGTGAGAAGGGTTGTGATAAATAATTAATACATGAGGAAAAGATTAAGAACTTCACTCACCTTTCACTCACTCAATTTTCTTCTACAAATGTTTTCTGTTCATGCACAAATCGTTAAATGGCAAATGTTTTGTAAAAGCAATATACAGCCCCATCTGAGAGGAAGGAAGAATATATGAAAACAATCTGTAACAGGCTGAATACCCGGAGAGATGAGGAGAGATTTCATTGTATAGCTCAGCAAGGTAGGCTTCAGCCTTGTAGGTAATCATGGTATAATTTCTGTAATTGGGCAATATATAGATTGCCACAATATAGCTTGCTATCATGTGCATTTAATTGCCAACCATGTGTAGAAGATGACTGTGTTTTAATGTATATTCAGGTGTTTTAATTATATAGAAAAATCACAAAATGAATCACAATTTCTAAGTGACATCATTTTGTCCTTGGATTGGCCATTTAACTGTACAGAAATGTGTAAATTTAATTTTACTACACCTAGTAATTTTGGTCACCGATATATAATTACTTCAAAAACGATCATTGGTAAAATGGATATTTAATGCCCATTTTCCAAATATAAGGATAAGTAATCTAAATGGTTTCATATTCTCTTCTTTGTAGATCGCTTTACTGAAATACAACTATGAGAAAGGTTGGTGGGAATTATAACCTTTAGGTTTAAAAACCGGACTATTGGCCACTCCCCAATGGAGTGGTAGAGGACTATTGATAATATAAGGGGGCAGACTTGATCCTCTAGCCTAAGTTGTTAACACCTATTTAGTGCAAAGTAAAACAAGCTTATGGATTTCAAAAGGAATTTATCTCGTGAAATCCTTAATATCATAATTTTTTGATTCACTGCTGACCTGAGGGAGGAACTGCCTCCCTTATTCTTATTATGTTTTTGTCACTTTTTTGAGGATGATGCAGAGGAATTTGCAAGCTAGAAATTAGTTGGCAGGCTTCCTCAATGGGGAACATAATAAATTGCAGAGCTTCAGTCCTCAGCCTTGCCTTTCAAACCGAATCAGTGATTATTTGCTCCTTTGAGTACATCAGTACATCACTAACAGTTAACTTAATTCTCTGTTGATTTATTCTTAGGTAGTCAAAATAGCACTGTCTGAATGCATGAGAATAATGTCAACAGGCTTGGCAAACCTGCAAATATAAAATACCTGGGTAAATTCATGTTCGAAGGGTCACAAACAGTGAGACCACCAGGAGATTAAAAAATTACAAATTACCGGAAGAACGACTAAGAGCTTAACGCAAGAGGATTACCGGGGCCCGGTCACAAGATCTAGGAGCCGGGTGCAAAAGGCACCGCTCCTATAAAAACAGCTACCCCACTGATGGCTAGTCACCCTGACGAAGCCGGCAGGAGGCCGGCGAAAGCTAGGTGTTTTAATGTTTTAATAGCAATAAACTTTTGTAATTTTTTAATCTCCTGGTGGTCTCACTGTTTGTGACCCTTCGAACATACATATATATATATATATATATATATATATATAACATTTGGATTTAGATAAATATCAATTACAATTTCTAAATATTGATATATTGTTTTATATTAAATATATTTATATTAACCTACAGGAATAGGTTCTCATCATGTTTCCATCATGATATTCTGAAACAGAGCTGGAACAATCCTTCAAAATAGCTAAATAAAGTGGGTCTACCATACCCAATGAATGTAATCCTGACTAACCTTGAATGAACCTTTGAGCTGAAGAAACAGCAGTAATAAAGAAAGAAAACAATTTGAGGCTTTTATAAGAACTTACATAACTAGCTTTGCTATATTGGGAACATGTTGCTGGTTTTAATTATACATATATGGGTGTATTTCATAAGCACCATACCACCTTCTTGCCCCCTTACCTTCTCTTCTAAATGGGCTGATATAATGAATGACTGCTAGGTGTACCATTTTCATTCATTCATTCAGTTGCAGGTAGGAGACTTATTTGTTGCTTTTTGATTGACCAATTGTCGCTGACATGTCTGATGTTAAGGGACTTTGTGTTGTTGAAGAGAGACCAGACTGTCAGATATACAGTAGCTCTCAAGAATTCAGTTTTATAGTCTGGCATTGTGGAAAATCTTCAATAAACAATGCAATGACCAATATATGGTAGCATATTATTAATTATATTACTTTTTCCAAAGTGAAAGAATATTAGATCTCTGTAAAGGTGATGTGCAAAAGAAGCAAATCACTATTTTCAAGTCCATCTGAAACATTGTAAAAGAAAGCCAAGGGGATTGTTGCTATGAGACCTGAGTAGGTGGTCAAGTTAAATTTAGACTTCTGCCTACACCATACGCAATACTGAAGAACAGTTCATGACTTGTATTCTCCAAGAGTAGATTTATTTCAGATTTTATTTTATATTTGTTTATGTTTTCTTTCTTTCTTAAGATTTCTGCATATGTTTTTACTCAACGATCATTAAAAATGTGTTTCCCATTTGTTTCCCACAATCCATTTGTGGCTTGCCCAGATAGTACCGGTATGTATGCACATGATATTTATCTATATATTACATTTGCCCTTGTTACTGAAAAAAAGTGTTTTAAGACTGCTGACAACAAAATGCAAATCAAATGCATTATAATCGAGATGCTATTTTTTCTCCGGATTATTTGTAAGTTTCTTGTTCTTAATTAGATAACTCTGTCAGAGAGTCTGTGCCTCTTAGTTATGACTATATATGTACAAATATCATAGATTCCGAATGTGCCCATTGTAATACCAATACAAAGTACAACTCAGGTGTTCTCTGTTTTCCATTGTTGAACTACAGATATTCTTGGCCAATATTCCCCAATTGTAGGAAATAGCATTTGTAGTATACATTCTGCCCCAATCAGTTAGAAAGCTGCAACCTTTAGCACTGCAATGTTTGTAATATGAAAACGTCAGCTGAAACTGAGGGTCTCCATATGACATCATAATAAAGCCGCCTTTCCAGCAACACTACTCAGTAGTTTGGAGATTGAGGGAATGCATGTGAGATTTGGGCATATGTATGCAGATGTGCCTTTGAATGATGACATGTGTAATTTCCTTATCTCTAGGCCTGATAACCAATATTTTGAATGTTTTCCTCCCTGAAAATAAATGCTTACACACTTTCATATTAAACAAGTTGTAATCTTCCTGAAGTTTTTAAACTAGAACTCTCAGCAGTTCCTGCCAGCAAGGACAATGAAGGATGCCATTGTTTGAGCACCTAAAGCTCAATTCTTGTTATCTATCTCTAACCCATTGCACTTGATATGCCATGTGTTTACAAAAATCAGCAAAAGCAACTTTAACAATGGAACGAGAAATTAGAGAGTTTTGAGAACTAAGAATTATTAATGTATTGGGTACGGACAGATTCAGAAAGAAAATGCAAATGGCTTTAAGAGTGAAAGACACTTTTTGGAACCTAGGTAATATCCAACTATGGCTTGGAAAAATGATGTCAAATTTCTTTTTTGTTAGACAGATAAGATCAATCAGCATCCCAAAGTAGTTGTGGATTGAATACATGTCATAGTGCACAATGTTAATCAAGTGGTGTCATTTGGTGCCAGAAAAACAAAAGTCAATAAAGAAGATGCCTATTACACAGAAAAGTATCAATGATACCAGAGGTGCTGAATAGTTAGGTGTCTAATAGCATTGGCAACTGCAATAAATACAGTGACTCACTGAAAGAGATCTGGTCATTTTTCACCTAAGAGGAGGAGACTACTCTTCTTGGAAACATCATGAGAAAAGGCTAAGAAAGGTATGATTGGGTTGCCTCACCATGTCTTATAGAAGAACACTTCCATTTCCTCTGGCAGGCAGGGGCACAAACTCTCTTGATGAAGGAAGTTATTGAATCTTCCTTCTAGCAATGAAGATTGCCAATAGCACAGTAGTGGAGCTGAGGGTAAAATGTTTGCTAGATATTCAGCACGGGAGAACCTTATCTGACTGAAAATGAGATGGCATGAAAAACAGCTTGTACAAAAACTGATTAAACTAAAGGCATCCTATTTTAATCAATTCCTTTCTGGTAATGGCTGCAGAGATTCAGGGGCTACTTTAAAACATTTAACTGCCTAAGTGAACATGTAACACTGATCTGTTTTCCATCGTAGGCTGCTTTAAGCACTTCCAACTGGATGATCTTCAGGATTTCTTTCCAGTCTAATGGCATCCCCAGATATAATAGGCTACAATGCTTGCCGTGTTCCCTCCCCTGAGTGGCCAATCACTGCCCTGCAGAACCATGTTATCCTGAATTGCTAAGCTCCTGTGTCCTCTGCGATTGGTAACTTTCTTTAAAAAAAAAAACCTTTTAGTTGATTCAGTAATGGCCTATTAATTTTCCTAAGCTTATTGCTTCAACTTTCAATGGGCATCTTTCAGATTTTGTCCAGGTTGGATGAAGCCTGATCATCTTGTTTTCCACCTGCAAAGCTTTTCTCTTCTTACTTTTCCCTAAAAACTTTAAGTTGCACCATAGGCTATAAAGTTCCAATGGATGCTGCTTTGCTTCTGTGAAGCTGAACTATCATTTTTCCTTATTACAAAGTTTCTGTGACCTTCAGCACAGTTTATAAATAAAGGAATTCCATATACCAATTGCTTTGAGTAGTGTAGCATTACATCAACAGTGGAAAGAACAAAAGAAAGGTTATGTGTTAGTGCCAAGAGATAAAACTTGGAAACAGAGTTGGAAGGCAAATGTAGGAAAGGAAAAGAAAAAAATAATCAGAGAATAATGAGAAGGGAACAAATTCTGAAAGGAAAATGTGGGCTTTGGTAGAGTGGTCCACAAAAGGAAGATCCTCAAGGCTTTCCTTCCTGGCATGGATGGGAAGGATAAGAACCAGGGAAATGATCAATACAGACAGAGCACCTACCCAGCTCCACTGCCATATAGACTGGAATTTTCAACGTGGGTTTTGGGAACAGCTAGGAACCACACGAGAGATCAGCAGTTTGGCTGCCAGGTGGAATTGCCCTAAGTGGTCTCCCTTCTGTGCTCCAGTCACCACATTGAAAGACTTGTTAAACTCTCAGACATCCTTTTCTGCCTCAACTTGTCTCCAAAATTCTGCTGCTTGTGACATCAGATGGCTCTTCTGTAGATTCGTATTGATATCATTGCCTATGAGAGCAGTCTTCGGGCGACAGATGGGCAAATTCTCTGAGAGGCTGGCCACATGCCTGTTTTGCTCAAGCCCACATTTGTGGCTCACAAATAAGCTTGGCTCAATGGAACTATGTGGCCTTCAGTAATGACAAGAGCTACTGGCAATATAATTGTGATTGGCATTAGGTTGTGAGACTAGAGCAATGGCAGAGATTGATATCAAGGTTATGCTGCAACCAGTGTAGTTGTGATATGATTATACACACTACACATGGTTTCTGCATGTGGAATTGAACCACTCTGTCTCTCTTTATTATGCCTGAAGTACTAATTTTTTACAATCTATAGTAAGATAAATCTATGTAAAGAAAGGATGTACTCCCACATCTGACTATCCATCCTCTCAGCATTCTTTTTCCTATAAAACTGTTCTTGCTCTGTCATATAGACTAGTGCTTTTTCCAGAGTAGGAACAAATAACACAGCAGAAGTATTAGTCTGCACATTTCTAGCAAATGTGATCGATAGGTATGTCATTACAAAAATCAGCTATTTGGAATTGAAATTTTAGAAAGGAATATCACAAAATAGTCTATGATTATATATGCAAAATGCATTGAACAGGTGGAATGTTTAATTTATACTATATAAATTGGAGAATCCAGGCTATGCTCTCCACACAGAAATGGGGAAAACAAAAGGGAATAATATTGAGGGTTGATTCATATCCTGAGTTGCTAATCAGTTTTTGTGTCTCTTAAAAAGTATTTATAAATGACAAACTTCAAAATTTTGCTTTGTAGTATGATTACCTTAAAGATAAATAATAAAAGCAATGCTTATCTCCAAGGCCCTTTGATAATCCCTGTCTTTCTGCCCCAAATTCCAAAGTGCTGCAACACTGCAACTATTTTCTTGATAAAGGTGAAGTGTGTGTTGACTCAGCATAAAATTTTCAAATTTTGAAACATTTGATTATAACTGTAATGGCTATTGCCATTCTTTTAAAAAAACAGGTTTCAAAATGTATAGGTTGGTTCATGGAAAAAAAGCAACCCCTAGAACCCCTTTTTAAAATACACACACACACACAAAACAAAGGTCAAAACTTTTAAAATGTCACTTCTTCTGCAGTTTTGCATAGAAAATACACCAAGTCAGTGGGAGGGCTCCTTGTCCATAGAAACAGGCTGTAAGAAAAGAATGTTATCCTGCTGTTGTAGTTTCCACTTTCACTGGCAGCTGCGGTCTGAGCAAAAAGCACTGTGGGAGCCTATTGTTACCCCAGCTGGGTAATAGTTTTCTTATTTTACAGTCAGGAACCAAGGGGGGTTGGGGTGCCTCAGTAAAGTGCCTGAAAATATAACTCCTGGAAACAGATCGCTTTCCTTCTTCCTTATGAGAAACAAGCATCCATAAATCTTTCATTTTGGTCCTCCCAGCAAGGAAATGAAATTCTTCAGACAAAAAGAAGGATTCATCTCATTATTATTTATCCTTTGAAACAAAACAAATGCTACACAAAAATGCATACACTCCCCCCTTCTATCCCATCTGTGTAATTACCATGCTGAGAGACTTCCAGAAGGACATTCCTTACTAGAAGTCTGAGCAATGCAAATCAATGTTTACTCTTATTTTTAAAAGTAAAATCAGAGCCAAACTGCCTATCATGTAGGGCATGGCAATCAACTCTTGCTTTAAGAAAATACTGCCTGCTTGGTGTCCTCTATGTATGGATATAAAGTGGATTGTGTTGACAATTCAGAAGATTAATTAGCTGTAGGACAACAGCTTATATTTGTCACTAGTTTATCCAGTTAATGAGGCTGATTTTAGCTGCCATAGCAACCTAAGTTTTAAAGGTGAAAGGTTGCTGACCCAGCCATAGAACCTTACAATCTTTTTGGAGGTACTTCTTATCCCAGACTTGTGAAGCCAGCGAAGATCCATAGGAAATTTCAGGAGATATACGAGGGCAATTCGGAAATAAACCTCAGTTTGGTTATCAATGACAGACACTCACAGATATTAGAACTTTTATTATACACATTAGAAAACAACAATATTACATTACTTTTTGACATAATCGCCATTCAAATTGTTGCTTCACAATAATGCTCACCTGCACACTTCTAGAAAGCACCCAAGAACTTTTGAAACAGTTCTGTTGGGATGTTTGATCATCCCCCCCCCCCAATAGCTCAGATTTGGCCCTGAGCGACTACTACTAAGGAATTTCAAACCTTGTAAGATGATATGACAAGTGCCTCAATTTGAATGGCGATTATGTCAAAAAGTAATGTAATGTTGTAGTTTTCTAATGTGTATAATAAAAGTTTTGCATCTGCGAGTGTCTGTCATCGATAACCAAATGGAGTTTATTTCCTCGTAGGTTGGCTCCTGAATATTACAAGTCATGTTCGGAATGATATCTCTCTCTGATGGACCTTATTTAATTGGGAGAAAATTGGACAAGCTCCATCAAACAAACAGGAAAAGAGGTAGTGGTCTATTTTAGCTGACAAAAACAAAATTTTATTTTTGACACAATTAAAAGAATATTAAAATAAAGGCTATTAGGCTCCTGAAATCAGTAAAATACTGAACGTTTGATATCATTTTCCATGTGATAAAAGAGCCAGTCTGGCCTAATGGTTAAGGTGCTGGCCTAGAAACCAGAAAACCAGGAGGTCTAGTTCTACTTTAGGCATGAAAGCCAGCTGGGAGAGTTTGGGTCATTCAGCCCAACTGACCTCACAGGGTTTTTATTGTGGGGAAAATAGGAGGAGGAAGGAGTATTATGTATGTTCACTGCCTTGACTTATTTATAAAGTAATAAAGATGGGATAAATAATGATGATGTACCAATAGTAATAGGCGCCTTGGGTGCAATCCCAAAACAACTGGAGCACCACTTGAACACCATCGGCATTGACAAATTCACCATCAGTCAATTGCAAAAGGCAACTTTACTTGGAACAGCTTCCAACCTGC
>NW_015387521.1:135802-139501 GCF_001527695.2 Protobothrops mucrosquamatus | reverse complement strand
AAAAGTTGCAGATAGGTGCTACATTCAGCTCTTGTGCATTATGAAGTCTCTTAATGTAACTATATCTGAAGCTCTGCATACCCCTACCTATTATGGAGCACTTAGCCCAGATAACTCCAGATGTAGCACAGGAGTTTTCCTCACCTACCAGAATATATCATCCAATAAGCATCTGTGATGAGTTATATGAATACAAATGACTGGTCCAATATGTTGTGGTTATAGAATTCCCAGTTTGATACAGCAGAGATTGAGAGGAAGAAACATTTATTTAGGCACATGTATATTCATCATGTGCCTGATGAATATAACTTCCACCTCATCTCTATCTAACCAGTTTTATCATTTCAGAAAGTGGGATATCTGGGACATCCTGCTTTTAGTTTAATCTGTGTCAGTCTTGTATTTCCCTGTCAGTGCCAATTCTAGAACTATGCATGCTTCAAAAGTCATTGAAAGAGGTGCTTTGGACACAGCAAGCCCAGAACCTCATTTATTGAAACAACCCATCTTCTACAGATTTCTGAGCTAGGTTGGGAAAAAAGATGCAGCTGTTTTAAGAGTTGCTTTAATAAGTCAAAGTTTTTTTCAAAGTTACACGGAAATATGAAAAAGATGGGTTACTTCCAGTGGTGGGATTCAAATATGTGAACAACCGGTTCTCTATGTGAATGCTGCTTCCGGAAGTCCATTCTGGGCCTGGGCAACAAAAAATTAGCTACCGGTTCTGCCGAAGTGGTGCGAACTGGCTGAATCTCACCACTGGTTACTTCAATGAATAGAACAAAGGTTCAGGGTTAGTTATATCAATGTTTCCTCTACCAATACAATAATATACCTTTGTCTCAGGTAAACAGAAAGAGCACTTACAGGATTATGTAGCAACACTGAAGAAGAGAAGCTATAAAATATGTTTGTCTTGTACTTTTTTAGGGATATATGCCTGATCTTGTTTTTGTATCTTCTCCCTTCTGTTTCTTTTTCCTTATGAATTAAATCTGAAGGCATTCCATAAGAGAGGGAATAAAAAAGGCAGATGGCAATCAAAGTCATGTGGAATCAAAGCAGCCATCTTGATTTTAGACCTTCTCCTGCAGACTCCCCTGGTCAGTTCTTAAAACATCTTACCACTGGTATTCAGAATATTTTGCTATTAATTTTACCTTTTGGCTAAAGAGAGGATTCAAAAATTAAATTAAAAATTGAGTTATAGTTCTGGAAATTATGTACATGCATCAGGCAGCAGGACATACAGTCATGCATGCTGTCATTTTAGAGTCATTGTAGATTTCTGTGGCTATTACTGACTATATTACTGACTATAGCTATATACTTCCTACACAGTACATACATGGGTTAAATTAAATAATTAAATAGAATAATTACATTAATTTTTTTCAATTTGCCCAATTTGTTCAAAGCATGTTGCTCAAGCTAAACACTGAATCCTCTTAAAATGCTACAAAGTATCATTAATGGAAAGCAATCATGTCCTGTTTTTATACCCAAGAAATCTCATCCAATATTGCTTTAAAAAGCACCTTTGGGACAACCATACCTGGATGACTGAGAGACTCCATAGACATTTTGCTTAAAAAAACATTTTTCTGGGCACACAGCAAAACAGAGGTATAGTAAGCAGCTGGTAGAAGCCATATCTCCAAGCAAAAATGGATGTAAAATAAAAACATATATTTTTCCACCTGTAGAAGAAAAAAGAAAAATTAAAATTTTAATCCAGGAGAGGAGTTTTTGATGTTTCTATATACAGAGATGCTGTTTTGCAAGTATTCTTGCGATTTCTAAGACAAGGTGATGCAGCGGTCATCAATTCTAAGTATAGGATTTTCACTGCATGTAACAGAATTGTATATTCCCCAGGACAGGTAGGGGGTGGGGGATGAGTGGTGTCAATGATGTTATAGTATTATTGCACAACTGTTGTCAGTTACAATATTCTTATCACTGAGTGGCAATGGCATAAAAAGACTAATGTCATTGTGGCTTGTTCCAGAAGCCTATATCTTGGTTGGGTAGGAAGTGTGTGTTACATTTTCCCCTTTGCTGAAATTATTGAAATTATTACTGAAATCACTGAAAAGTAAACCTGATTCTGTCATTATGTGAATAAAGAAAAACAAAGCTACATTTCTGCTTTTCGTCCAGTATTGCTCCTAGAGCAGAGGAGAATAAGCAGTCGCAATGTTTGGCAAAATTTAAACAGACTGAGGACAAAAAGTCCAGCAGTTCATAGACTGCTGAGCAACAGAAGGAAGATTTCTCAATCCAACTGCTTCATGGGACATTTTTCATGGTTGTAATAGGACCTATGAAAGTTCTCACTTGTAACTGCATGTGGCCCTGGACAGCTACTAATGTGGTCCTACAAGACAAAAAAAATATTAAATATTGACCATGGTTCAGTATATTGAACATGGTTAAACATGGTTCAGATTGGTCAACAAAACAAAATTTACCCTCGCTTTGCAGCATGCATGCAGAAGTAACAAAGTGACCTCAGTTCATAAAACAATAATATAACAATTAGATAAAGAGTATTTATTTGTTGGTGAGATACCATTATTAAAAAGTATCTGGCCAAGAGTCAACTTGGTTACCTATAGGAAAATCATGTGCCCAGAATCAAAATTTGTAAGGGTAATGAGTTTCAAAGGTTACATAGTAAAGCAATCACAAAACAGGTCCACTGTTTCCTGAGGAATTTTTAAAGATACAACCATTAAATAGTGCAGGGAAACAGTCTAAGAGAAGGCAAGTTCTGCCAGCTTGGAAAGGCCAATTGAGTATGTGCAAATAATCATTTAAAATATTTTTTAAAATTATTTTTCTACCATGAAGGAAAACAGCTGTAAACCTTTCCAGGGCAAATGGGCAAGGTGAACACCATGTTACAGTATCATTGCACAAGTGTCACCAATTACAATATTCTTATCATTTGTGTGGTAATGTCATAAAACGTCTAATGTAATTGTGGCCTATCCCAGATGACTTCAATGCTACCTGTAGACCCTAACTTTGACAGTTTATTGCAGGAGTTGCAACATACTGTATATCAAAGCATACTAGTTGTGAGAAATTTCCCATTTTTGAACTATATAATATAAAAATGAACTCTCTTATTGCTGCTCTTATTATCCAGCAGGATAGGCTGCAATTCTGGCCCCCACAGATATAAAAGATTTTAGTTTGGTTGGTGAGTGTAAATTATTATGCAGTGATACTATAGGAAATATGAATTGTCTCATATTTCATTTTCTTGTAATTTTGTCCTGATCCTGCTGTTGTTCACAACCTTACACCACTGTCTGAAGTTCTCTTGGGGTAGATTTTACACATCAGAATCTTAGTCAAGTAAAGAAAGAGGCACAGTGTAGCTTCACAATTTATTTGCTAAGCTCAAGGGATCACTTGCATCTCCTCTTATAGTCTGATTTATTGTGGTTCTTCAAATAAATGTCACAGGCAGCCTGGATAAGAGCCAGCGTACTTTCTTATAAAATCATAAAATCATAAAAATTGATAGATGACATTTTAAAACCCACATGTTGGAAAGCTTTCTAGATTACCAAATTTGAGAATGTATTAGTTTTAATTATTTGTGCCATAGAATTTTTAATAGGGCATAAGGGAGCAGTCTTAAAATTCAGATAGTAAAATTAATACAGTAGAGCAAGTTAT
>NW_015387521.1:119996-133816 GCF_001527695.2 Protobothrops mucrosquamatus | reverse complement strand
CCCATAAGGTCTGGGTTTTAAGTTTTATTTTATGCTACCCATAAAATAACATAAATATTGCTCAGTAATGTTATAAATATTGCTATATTGCCAAAATAGTCTCTGATATAAACTTTAAATTAAAAGTTTCTATAATGAAATTTTAAAACAATCTTTGTTTTAAAGGCATTCTAATCACCAGAGAAGTTCTGAGTGGAAGAATCCATTCAAGGGGTCCATGAGGATGGGGAGAGAGGATCACAAAAAGTAAAGGCAGTGACCACAACCATGCAACTGAAGACCCATATTTCTTATCTTTATCTTAGCACACAAACTATGCAAAGCTGTTACAATCAACCCCTGCATAATTCAACCTACTTGCTAAATTTATTTTGACTGTCTGGGTATTGCTGGAAGAAAATGCCTATTCTATTTATGCATATGCTGAATGCATTAAACATTAAGACATACCCTGCTTTCCTTATGGATCTGCCGTTCTCCCCTTATGGCTCATCCAATTCTTTTCCAGTGTGGACCCTTTGCCAGCTATAGCCTTTAGTATAACACACAAGAATGAATGTGGCAATGGGGGGGGGGCAGGATGCTGTTGGTGGAGGGTGGGGTGTCATTGGCAGGGGTGGGGCAGTAGGGATGGCAGCCTTCCACAACAGTCCCAGTTTCTCTGTGACCTCTTGGGAAAATTAATTGCCCATCTTTGGTTTAGTGAATTTATTCATTTATTTATAAACCAAATTTATACAGTTGTCCAATTTACAGCAGTTCAAAAGCTTGGTAAAAGTTTGTATTTTTATTTTATTATTTTATTTTATTTTATTTTATTTTATTATTTTATTTTATTTATTTTATTTTATTTTATTTTATTTTATTATTTTTATTTTATTATTTTTATTTGCTTTAATTACAATAGCTACCACCTCACTTTTGGTCTCCAAATACTTCTAAATACATTTAAAAAAAAGCTCCGACATGTAATATTTTAGGCCCCAAAACACAATTTCTATAGCATTACAGATGCTATTTGCAGTTTAAAGTTGATTATATGTCAGTTTTCATTTACAGAGGAAGAGGAAAAACATGTTACTCTTAAACTGCCATTAAGCTAGCATGGCAAGTTGTTTAAGGTGTAATAATGTTTAAAGGTAATATCAGGTTACTATTTTTAAAGGCATTTTAAGAAAACGCTTACAGTAAAATATTTTAGCACTTTAAAATGCTGGTTATCTGAGGGGTGCTTTCTGCTCAATAAAGCTCAGAGAGCACCAAAATGCTTGGTGGTCTCTGAGCTTATTTGTTTTCTTGCAGATGTTTCATTACCCAACTTGATAACATCATCAATGCTAGTAGGTTGTGGGGTTTGCTCTCTATTTATATTTTGGTGGCTTGCCCTGTTAGTGTTGATGAGAATGATCCTGATGGTTCTTTGATTGGGCTGTTTACTCTTAACTTGTTTGACAGTTCCTGGATTAAGATATTGTTTATTTCTTGATTGTTGGTCTGATGTTTATCGTGGTGATAATCTCTGCTTATCTGGGTGTCAATTCCTGGTGGGATGGTGTTTTGGTCTTGTTCCCTTTTTGGCTTGCTGATTTTCTCTTTTGCAAAGTATGTTATTTATGTGTCTGTTGATGGCTGATATGTCAGAGTGACAGGCTTCCAGGAATTCTGTAGCATTTTTGGACTTGGCTTGGACTAGGATGGTCACAGTTTCTCAGCTGAAACTATGGTTAAGTCTGTCCATATATCGTGATTCACAAATCGGCCACCAGATATAAATTGAGAGCACACCCTCACTCTCTTACTAGCATTGATGATGTTATCTATTTTGGGTAATGAAACATCTGCAAGAAAACAACCAAACTCAGTACCAAGGACACTTTATTTCAACCCTGAGCTACAAATATTCTCCTTCATGGTTATCTCTCAGTTTACACAATAGTGATACTAACTACTCAAATTCTCATGCCATGTGTCTACTGCATGTTTTCCCAATAGCTTACATGCTGAAGGTTTGGCTGGCTGGGAGTTGAGGCCCAGTACATCTTCAGGTTAGAAGGCTGAGAAAGGCTGCATCATGTTGGGTTCTAGAATGTCACAGTAAGGGCAATGTCTATTAGTTATGAAAAAATCATCGATTTTTCACATTTACTTCTCAAATGTATTATCAGGAACCACGGCAGCCTCCTTTAGGTAAATGTTTAAAACAAATGTGCATCCTTCTTAAAGGAGAGATGAATAATGCACTCATCTTGGTTAAAATATATGCACACTGTACTATTGTGTATAGCAATAGAAATGTACCTCTTTTAAAAACTTTATTCTTAGGCTTCTGGTTTTGTGCAGTAGTACAGCAGCTGAGGGATCGCGGGGCTCCGCACCCTACGGCTGATTTTCTGCCTGTTAGGGCAGTGGTTCTCAACCTTTTTAATGCCGCGGCCCCCAACTGGTCGTAAGTTGAGGACTAAATAGGTCGTAAGTCGAGGACTAAACCGGTTGTAAGTCGAGGATTACCCAACCGGTCGTAAGTCGAGGATTTTCCCTGCCCGGGAGCGCCACACATGCGTGGTTCCGCCCCCTGCGCCGGCCGAGGCGTAGCTGGCAAGCGGCAGAGATGGAGCAGGCCGACCACCAGCTGGCCCAGCCCAAGGGAGGTAAGGCACCTGCAAAAAAAGGGGAAAAAATGGCGGACAAAAAAAAGGCGGACAGCCTTGCTTGGCGACCCCCGTGAAATGGTTGATCGACCCCAAATGGGGTCGCGACCCATAGGTTGAGAACCGCTGTGTTAGAGGATCCTAAATGGGCCAGAAGTCGCCCCAAAGAGGCGGCAAAGAAGGAAGGAAGTCCCGTGGACCACGGAGAGACGGCGGTCGACCCGATCGGTCTGGGAAAAGTCTTCCAGAAACCAACTTCAGAGTCTAGCCCAGGGTTAGGCAACCTTGGCTCTTTTATGACTCGTGGACTTCAACTCCCAGAATTCCTGAGCCAGCATGACTGGCTCAGGAATTCTGGGAGTTGAAGTCCACAAGTCATAAAAGAGCCAAGGTTGCCTACCCCTGGTCTAGCCCAAGCTACAAGCAACCGAAGCCCAAAAGCACTATTTTAAGCTGACTGTAAACAATGTGTTTGGATCTGGGTAAAAACATTGATTTTCTCTATTCTACATATTAACTAATTTCCTGGGGGGAAAAACTCCAAGAAGAAAAAAAAACCTCCAAAAGTGAGGAGGGGAACCTTTGGTCCACTCTTCTGCAGACGGAAGTGGCAAATTAAACATTTTATGGGGGAGAAACATACTGAAATGAAATGAATATAAGACCTAAATCTGGATAAGTTTGTTATTTGTCTAAAATGTCTTAAGATTTTCATTTTGAACTATGAAAATAGAAGATAACTCTTTATTTTGGAAAAAAATGAACTGGTGCTGACATCTAATGGTGGATGAAGATTATGACAACAGTTGTTCTAATACAAGACTAAAGTCTGAGAAAAGTTAATCTGTTCTTATGACTTTCAAAGTTCTAATAATAGAGAACAGCTGTGACAAAAAAAAAAAGAAACACTCTGGGCTACATACAAAATGAGAACCATATTTTTTTTAAAAAAATCTGACCTTTCTGGATTACAAATATTAACTTAACTGTGACTCTAAAACTGTTTGCAGAGAAAGGAAAATCTTGATTTTTGGCTATTATGGAAAATCAAAGATCTGCAGAAAAAATGTATCAAGAAAAAACAAATACTTTCCAGGAAGAGATGTATGAGATGTTGCAACTAATTCAAAGAACAATGATCTTAAACCATGAGGAAATTAAAAATAATTTTGAAAGTTAAATGAATCCATCTACAATTTGACTTTATGGCAAAAAAAAAAACCTCTCAGAGGATAATAATGGAGAGGGAGCAGATAAAGCAGATAACTGAATATAAATTGGAGGAAAGAGATTTAAAGATGGAACATAATAATATAAGGAAGTATGACTTGACTCAAATGGAGAAGGACTTACAAGAAACATTGGACATGGAAAAGATAACTTGTACTCTAAGACCACAAAATAAATCTGAGGATAAGAAAAAAGATTTGACAAAATGGATTGCAGAGCTGTCGGGAGTACCACGAGAAATGGGGAGACAAGGGATGATGAGAGAAACTAAGAGAAAGAAAAGACAGGATCTTCAATGAATATGAAGGGGCAAAATCTTTTTACAAAGACATGTTGCTTGATTTGCCTCTTATATCTACAACAACATTTGTAAGATTATGGAAAGACTCCTTGATTCAATGGAATATATTATTTGGGAAAGATGTTTGGCAAAATAAGAGGGCTAAAGTGAGAATTGAAGAATTAGATGATGGGATGTATCAGAGGGAATATTTAAAAATTAAATGTTTGAATATGGTTGAAGAAATAGAAAGATTTTACCTTAAGAGGGATGAACCCCCAAGTAATATAGTATTCTTTCTTTTTTTACCTTATTTTTTGATATGAGAAGTATAAAAATGTTTGGGATGGTCAATATAAAGGAAATGTTTTAGATATTTAAATGTAATTGAACTTAAGAAAATTCCAATGGATAATTAAAAACATGTCTTGAATAGAGTTAAAAGATTAGATGATTGGATTTATTAAATGGAACATTTAAAGATTAAACATATGTTTAATTATGGGTAAAAAGAACAGAAAAAATTTGGAAATGTATATTAGTTTAAGAGGCATATATATTTTAAGTTGCAAATTCTTTTCTTATTCTTTTCTCTTTTTTCCTCTCTTTTTTTGTTTTTTGTTTTGTCTTTTTTTACTTTTTAAGACATGAAAAATTTAAAAGTGTTGGGATGGCCTGTACGAGGAAAATAGATTGAAATACTTAAATGTAATTAACCTTGAGAAAATCTTAACCGGTAAGAATGTTCTGAACATTGTAGGGAAAACAAATTTAAATAAGAATTGTAAACAGGATTTATGATGAGGCAACCAAGATGACCAGATAGAAAAGAAGCATGATATTGATGTGATTATTATTTGTAGAAATTTTAGAAAAATCTTTATATTTAATTGTTACCTATCAAACTAATAAGAATTGTATCAATTCAAGGTTGGCAAAGAGAATCTTATTGGAAGAAGAGAAAATCAAGCAAAGTTATTACGTGGACTTTGGAAATAGAAACTGATTGTTAGTGATTACTTTGCAAATATAAGCCCAGACAACATGCTGTTTACCAAATATTAAGGTGTTTATGTTAAAAAAAATCAATAATATATATATATTAAAAAAATCTTATTCTTATCCTAGCAAGCTAAATGGGCTTCTCAAAGCCAGGCAATTTTTTAAACTGCCTTTTCTTTTCCAGAATTGCTTGCTATAATAATTTTGTTTTAAAACAGTGGTGGAATCCTTCAGAAGACAAGGAGCAGAGCTGGCTCACAAGCTCCTACCCTTTTGTGAAATTCACAATGGCTGGGAAGTAAACGGCTTCTTAATAAGTTTTGTATTCTACAAGGGTATGGTTAAAGGGTTAATTTAACGCTTGACCCATTAAAACCACTGAGTGCAGTGAGAACCTTACAGGCTGATCAGATGATTATTTCTGAGAGATAAGTGGTTGAAAACTGAGCTTCACTAGTTCAGGTAATCAAGGGAAATCCGCATAAAAGAGAAGATGCGGCTGAGTAAAGGCAGAACAGCTACCTGAGATTCTATTACTTGTCGTCTTTCAAGCATAATAATGAGATTATAGTAACCCTAAACTGACTGAAAACAGAAATCTGGCTGTCTGTCAAGTTCATTGTGCTGAGTTTTACATCACTACAGATCTGGTTCCCCTCTAAACCTTCAATAATTATGGCAGGAAGGCACACTGAAAGAAACTTTTTTCAAATGTGAGTTATTGTCAGATTTTGGCTTATGACCAATGTACCATTGTTAATGATGTGGAAACCCTTGTTAATTCTTCTTATTTGTTCCACCAGCCCATGTTAAGAAATATCACTCTATAAGTATATCCTACCACACATATTTTTACTTTGCTTCTGTCACAGGTAGGGAATGACTCTGCTATTGATCTAGGCGTTTGGTCTTTTGCTTATCCAAGCAAGAAGGCTTATGATAGACAGATATATTTATGTCTATATCTGTAAATATATAGATATACATATGCACCCACCCAGAAACTTATATTAACAACTCCAGTCCTGAAATATATTTACTTGGAAATATAGGGAACGGAAAAAAACAGTTCTCCTGAAAGCCTTTAGAATCAGACAAAAGATGCAATGACAAAGCATTTTTTTTTTTACAAAACATTAGTATTGCCATTAGCCTCTAAAAAGTCATTTTAAAAATTCAAATGCTTCTATGGTAAGACAGCATAAATGTATTAAGAAAGTGCTGTTAAGTGAAGGTATTATAATCAATTCACATCCTATAGTTAACACAGTGTGTAGCTGGAAATTGTAACCTTTTGAATATTATTGTTCATTACTAAATCATGATTTTAGAAACATCTATCATTTGGAACTTGGGCTAACATAGGGAGACCTTAAGGAACAAATGATTGTGGTTGCAGTGATGGCAAACATCAGTAAGAGACTGGCACAAAAGAGTGTTATTTGAAAGAAGAGAAGAGGTGATATGATGGGCTTCTGCAGTGAATGGTCAAAAGAGAGCAAATGATATCACAAGCTTCATGACATCATTATGCAAATAATGCAGATTATGTAATCTGCTTCATTTGCAAAATGGGCAGACTCCCTGCTCTTTGCAGGATAACATGATGGTGCACAGGATATCATCCTAGGTCAGGGGTAGGCAACCTTGGCTCTTTTATGGAATTCTGGAAGTTGAAGGCCACGAGTCATAAAAGAGCCAAGGTTGCCTACCCCTGTCCTAGGTTCTAATTGATACCTATCACTGAGGAACACTGAAGCATAGCAGCAGTGTGTTGAAAGTCACCAATGGCCTGTGATAGGTGATAACAGCAGTATTCCTATGTATATATCTTGCACCATGGAACTTCAGTCTTGTATTTTCCCCTCTTTATAATTCTTCTTTTCCATATTCTTAATAATCTTCACCTTTTCATTCTGTCATTATTTATTCCTATCTTTTAGGCTACAAATCCAACTGAGCTAGCTTATAAGCACCATTAAGAACAGAGTAAAACCTATATTTTAAAAAATATTTCATTGCCCATAAATAGGCTATTAGCAATGACCCTAGCAATCAAGGAAAATCCAGGTGGAATAGGTCTGAGGTGATCTGTGCTTGGCCTCATTCATTCTCTCTGTAATATCTTATATGTGTACAGAGGACAACATTCAGCATGGTCACCTGTCCCATCATTCTTCCTTGATGGAAAGGTGAGATTTACATTGTATATATGTTCATCATCTTAGGATTGGTCTGCCTATTCAGTACCTTCACTAAGAGTGTATATTAACTGGTCCAGGTTCTCTGCCATATGTACTTACAGCTATTTACTCAAATCAAGAAAGAAGGGGTCTCTGGGCCTCTTATGTGTAGAAGCTCTAAGTGTGCTCTGAAATTTGATTTTGGATACTTTTTATCAATGTGTTACTCCAAATATGGATGTGTTGAAGGATTATATATATATAAATATATATGTATTCCAATAGTGAACAAATGATTGTATTCCCGTACCAACGATTTCAAAGGTAAACTGTAAAATTAAGCTACGAAATTTATTAAACTTTTAAGTGTTCCATTTTGACATACTCTGATCTTTACTTAACAATGACAGGACGCTACACAAAAATACTGCATTTCATCTGGTTTAGGTCTTTATCTTATCTTGACAGATTATTGCTGGTTAAATTGTAGAGCTGACTTAACGGCAGGACTCTTCAAGGGAGTCAGAAATTAAGGCTTCACCAAATGGTAATAAAGCTATTAAAAATGCAAACAGCAAACAGCTACACTGTACAGGTTAGACAGCTAATCCAAACTAGCAGTTAAAAAAAAAGCAGAGCAATTACACTTTTATTTAAATGCAAGGAATATGAGCAAGAATAGAATGAAGAGCCTTGTTTAAATGCATTCTTCTGAATATTTATTAGAAATAATACATGTAGTTAAGCCACTTATCTGATTTCAGTGAATAACTAAAATGCAAAAGATCAATTTTCATAATTATACCAAAGAAGTCTGTCTTTCATAAAAATCTCATTAATAACACCATTATTACTGAAAAATATCTCAGTATTATTATTGTTATTATAATTATCACAAAATGCTACTGATAATGTTGTCATAAAATTCCTTTTTAGTATCCTATTAAGGAAGAGAAACTAAATAGTGGTATAAGTTAAATCTACATCCTAAGTGGCATTATTAAAACCTTCTTTGTGTACTTGGTTGAAATACATTACGTGCATAATTACATAAATTGCTTCAGGTTTGGCCAATAGGTCTTTATTAATGTTAGATCTATCAACCAGGTAAAAGACACAGTCATTTGTGCTTAGTGTAACGCTGGTGCCCAAGGGAACAGGTCACTCAGACTCTGCTCTTTCTACCTGGCACAGAGGAGAAATCAAGCAAATGATCTAATTTGTTGACAGCTTTGTTTTAATGAATGGCAGAAAGCATTTTTCCACATTTTAATAGAAAAATAACATTACTTGAATTGTATTAAAGTTCTTAGTTAAGAATGAGTTTCTAAATTTCATCTAAATTTCCCATCACAAATATGTGTAGTGCTTAACAATGTTGCAGGTGTTTAACACATCTCCACAACACCAGTATTCATCCCATTAAATAAAAGCATTTATTTTATATTACAGTATGTGAGACCCACTTCCTTACTAACTGCGGTTACATGTTCCAAAATTGAAATATGCTATGGATGTCTTTGGAAATACTCTGTTTAAAAAATGTATTTTCCTATGACTGGGGAAGGGGGAGAACCAGGGGGGTGGCAGGTGGAGGGGGGGGCAAGGAATCCATCCTAGATAGCTTTTCCAGGATTATTGTAGGTTAGAATGTTTTCTGAATATTCTTTTGCTTTCTTTTCTACATTTTTTTTTTCTTTTGTCTGATCCTCTTTTCTTCTGCTGCTTTTCTTGGAAAAGGGGCCTGATTCTGACTGGAACTTAACTGTTTAACATTACTGAACTGGAATTTTCTAAATAGTGTGTATTTTTTAGGAGTAAGTGAACTGCGGTCCCATTGTTTTAGAAATAACATACAACTCGGATGATAATCAAAACAACAAAAGCTATATATAGTTATACACAGCTACATCATGGGGCACCTTTCCTAAAAATTCATTTAATTCATTTAAATTTATTGCATGCATTTAAAAAAGAACAAGAAAAATAATGCCCATAATGTTGTATCTTGAACATTATTGCTTTCCATCTACTTAAGATGCAAGGGTAAATTAACCAACCTTGTTAGAAGAAGTGATAGGAGTTTCATAGTAGTAGATATAACTTTTATCCTACATTATCTTTGACTGACACAAAAGAAGTTATACTTACTTTTGCTACATCCCTGGTGACATTTACTGCAATGCATGAATGCAAAAGCAAACAGAATCAGCTTTTATCACAGCAGCAAGTCATGATCTGCACTTCGGGCTCATTCTTGTCATCCATATGTGGTCATAGATTGATGTATACTATAGAGTACGGCTGTGTCTCTCCTCTACTCGGAGAAGGTGTTCTAAAAATATCCTAAGTACTTGGGAGTTGCAGAAATTCTTTTTCTTTCCTGATTTAATCTGGAAGGGATGGCGGGTGGAGGAGAGGTGGGCTTGTTTGTCTTGTCTTGTTTTTCATTATAGAAAACTATCAAAAGGAATCCTGGGTTCTCATATAGAGAACAGATGTACTGCTAAAATATAATAAATACTATTACAATTCAAACAAGTTAACAGGAAATAGGAATTCACTCTACCATATAAATTCACAAGGTACTTTCATAACAAAGACCATTGGTTGACTACTTAATTATGAATAATAGTTTATTAAAGTTGCTTCTCTATTTGTTTCATTTAGTTGCTTGCAACACCTTTATTCAGGTCTACTGGATTTTTAAAACATATTTTAATGAATTAATTGTTTTAGGAAATACATAAGATTGATACTACATACATAGTTATTATTTTTTTCAGTATAACATCTGGTGAAATGATCTAGTACATTTTCATCTTACAAATAGATCGTAATCCCTCAATGGCTTTATCTTCTCTGTGTAGCTTTTAAACACACCCCAAAAGGCAGTTATCAATTCACATACTCAATTCACATTCACTCTTTTAAATTGATTGTTTTAAATTTCATGATTCATTTTCCTATATTACCCCATATGTTCAATATCTGCATTGAACAATTAAGGGATAGACCTATTAAAACTGTTTTCTGAAGCCTGGTGCCCTCTAGGTTGAAATACAACTCTCACATAAACTGGAGATTTGGAGTTGTAGTTTGAGTCTTCAGGATTGGAATCAGGATTAAGGTTGCAAAATCAATGTTGAATATCTAAATTATTCAGTTTTGCTAGATATTTTAATTGGTGATTATTTTAATATAAAGACAATGCAATCTTTTTATTACTTTTTAATTTTAGATCATCATACTTAATCTCATAGCAGTTTTCATCATTAATTCTTGACTGAACAGATATGGGGAGATAGCTGGCTTAAAGATAAATAAAGAAAAAACTAAAATGCTCGTCAAAAACATGACTAAAATCCAGGAAAATGAATTGGTTGACAGAATAGGTGTTCAAATTACAAACAAAGTTAGATATTTAGGGATACAACTGTCTGCCAGATGCGTTACACTTAAAAGGGATAATTACGATAAATTAATAGAACAGATCCAAAAAGATCTTGATATTTGGACTAACTTACAGCTTTCTTTGATGGGCAGAATTGCGGTGATTANGCAGCACACTGCTGGCTCATATTTAAATGATTGTCCACTAGGACTCCGAGGTCCCTCTCACAGTTACTACTATTGAGCAAGGTACCCCCTATACTATACCTGTACATTTGGTTTTTCTTGCCTAAATGTAGAACCTTACTTTTTTCACCATTGAATTTCATTTTGTTAGATAGCGCCCAGTGTTCAAGTCTGTCCAGATTCTCCTGTATCCTAAGCCTGTCTTCTGGAGTGTTGGCTATTCCTGCCAGCTTGATGTCGTCTGCAAATTTGATGAGTTCCCCATCTATCCCCTCATCCAGATCATTGATGAAGATGTTGAAGAGCACTGGGCCCAGAACAGAACCCTGGGGCACCCCACTACACACTTCCCTCCATGTAGATGCGGTTCCATTGAGGACCACACGCTGGGTACGGCTGGTCAGCCAGCTACGGATCCATCTGGTGGTGATGCTGTCTAACCCGCATTTTTCTATCTTATCAAGTAGTAGGTTGTGATCTACTTGGTAATGAAACATCTGCAAGAAAACAGCTAAGGTCAGCAAAGCACCAAAAACCCTTCAGACTTGGAAGCACCAGTTTTGATTAGTATTACCTCCAGCTTTCTGACTCACAAGTTATGCATTTCTTATTGTGCTTGTTTTCAACTGGGACTTTGATTAAGCATCCCTGAGCATGTGAAAGCTCTCTGTGTGGGTATATGTGTGAGAGTTTTCCAGGACAGAGACTTTGATGTCTGTTGCTGGAGAGTACAGAATGTTGTATACAGGAAACACTGCTCAGTAAGTCAGCCGGGTACCTGCTTTTCATGGCAGACATAGTTAATGCATAGTATTAATATGCATAGTATGCAGAAACTTAATACTCCCATTGTTGGCCAGTACTACACTTTGTTAATAAAAGAACAAAGTTTCTTCGAAATTTAAGCATAGAGGTTATTATCTCAAATCAAAGTTTTTCTTTAATATCATAGTCTTTTATAGTCCTTCACAAATAGGTTTTTGCCCTCCACATTCTTTGCATCTGAAACATCCAGGATTTCGCTTGTTATGCAGAGAAGGCAATTTTCCTTAAGACAATAGTTTTCCCAAGTCAGCTTTGGCTCCTAACAAACAGAAGTGATTTACTTCTGCATTCTTCCAAGATGTTTTTCTCTAATTGATTAAAGATCTAAAATATATCCCTGTGATCCTTCAGAAGTTGCTAATAGTTGTGCATTCAGGGTAGTGAGGTGGCTGGAAAAATGCCCTCTGCCCTGCCATCAGGCATTATGAACATTTCACTCTCGGTTACTTCTTTCTCTCCCCTCTTTCTTTTAGAAGGCACTTGACTTCACCTGCATTTAATAAATAATAAAATACGATGATGAATGCAGACTGTGTGATTCTGGACCACTGCTACCAGAACTGTCAGTCTTAGCATCCTTCACTATTGGCCATGCTGATAGAAGCTTCAGGAATTGTAATTCAGTTATGTCTGGATAACCAGCAGTTGCCTACTACTGAATTAGCTCTTTCACTCCTGCTTAAGCAAACTTTTTATCTCCATATTTGAGTATGAAAATATATACTTCACCAAGTAGTTAGACATGTCTGACAATTATTCCCAAAGGTACTGTTGTGGTCACTTTGTTCTATTAACTCTAGTTAATTATATGGGCCCTGGAAGCATCCATCCTTAACATTTGCAACCTAGTGAAGACTTATTTTCTATTCCAGTTCCCTGCTTCCAATGAATTGCTAATGAGGTCAGTTATTGATAAATCTATCCACAACTAAAAACAAGTTGAATATGCTTGGGTAGAAGAATTTATTCCTTAGGATCAATGTAGATGAATTTTTTTCTCATAATTAAATCTGATTGATCATTATCTATGGAACCATGAAAGTTTAAGCTTCCCAAATCAGACATGTACTTTGGGAGAAAAAGTTTAGCTAGGCAAGGTGAGTGCATATTCTACTCAGCATTTCATTGCAAAGCCCGATCAGTTATGTAAAAATCGCCTTCAAATAGTTCATTTCAATTCTGCTGTAGCAGTCTGGATTGTAACTTATTTGCCAGTTTCTAGACAAGTTACTTGTCCTGAAATAATGGGTTATTCTCTTTAAAATAATAATTGGTTCTGCTATAAAGAAGTCATTTCAGACCTAAACAGCAAAGAAGTCAAGTATCTATAACCCACACAAAATTTATTCAGGATTTTAAACCTTTGTCCCATTGTGGGAAGTCAGCCCCAGAGAAGGAAATATTAAAAAGGGCAGAAAAAATATATTTCCTTCAAGGATCTTAAAGAGACAACTATAATACTAGTATGGGTAAGGGACTGGATATTACTAAAGAACAGAAGATTATTATGCCTAGAAGGCCATGATCTACAAATAGGATGGCATGCTATATTATGGGACCATAAATATAAAATACATAAATATTTTCGAGGACACTATATTAGGAAAGCTCTTATTGATGTATAGGTAAAAATTTGGCAACCAAATTACACTCAGGTACCGAGTTGGATCTCATCGTTAGAAATGTATGTGCATCCAAAATTTATCCAATTAGATAAGATCATAACATATAAAAATATTTTAGATGAAAGAGGGGAATTGAAATCCAGGAAAACCCTACAGGATGAAGGGATAGATCTAGAATGGTGGGCATACCTACAGCTACAGGCGAGATATTGGAAAGATAAAAAAGAGTTAGGTATTAAATTAGAACCAATAGAATTGGATAAAATAGTATTGGGATCAGAGGACAAAATGAGTAAAAAACTATACTATTATTTGTTAGATTTGGCAATGTATGAAGAACAAGTAAAAGTAACTATGTTAAAATGGAGTAAGGATTTTGGATTAAACTTCGATCTGCACATCTGGCAAGAACTATGGGCAAGGAATAAGAAGCTTACTCTGGCCACCT
>NW_015387521.1:63584-118991 GCF_001527695.2 Protobothrops mucrosquamatus | reverse complement strand
AAAATAAACTGGAGATTTGGAGTTGTAGTTTGAGTCTTCAGGATTGGAATCAGGATTAAGGTTGCAAAATCCATGTTGAATATCTAAATTATTCAGTTTTGCTAGATATTTTAATTGGTGATTATTTTAATATAAAGACAATGCAATCTTTTTATTACTTTTTAATTTTAGATCATCATACTTAATCTCATAGCAGTTTTCATCATTAATTCTACTAACAAATACTACCGAGAACTGAGCACATCTCCAAACCATTTAACATGAATTCATATAGCCTTGGTGTAAATTAGATGACTCACTCTGTCTAGAGGTCTGTGTGCCATAGGAGAAAACATGTAGAGTGAACTTTCACTCTGCTTTAGAGGGGTCATCCACCTTTTTTGAAAATATCTGAGGCCCACAGGATCTGCAGGGGGAAAAGAGACTTAAGTTTCATCAGGAGTTTTGATTCCACTAGCAGACCATCAATATTGATTCAACCTGGTAAGACTAAGTAATAGGGCTAAGCAAAGCATTTGAAAGAGGCTTTGCCAAATGCATTAGATTGAACGAAGCACCTCTTCTCAAAGGATAAAAGGAGCTGTGCCCTTTGCAAGAGTTTTAAGGCTGCTTCAAAACCCAAACAGGACTTCTTCCATGTGTGTTTGCTGCGCAGCTACTTCACTTTCCTGGAAGGCTTAGAAGAAGTGTGGGCTGGGCATGCACATGAAGACAGCTGCAGACAGACTTCAAAGCGCCCGCACGAGCCTTGCAAAGGACATGAGAGCTTCAACCCTTGGAAGAGAGGCGCTTTGTTCACTCCTGTGCATTTGTGAAGCACCTCTTTCAATTACTTTGTGCAGCCCTGATAAACTTCAATCAAATGGTATATTGCTGTAAATTGCATATTTTCCCAAGTTTATTTTTCTATGCAAATATATAAGAAGGTTCATTCAAGTGAAATTAATAGAACTTACCAGATGCCTTTGGAAATCTATTAGAATAAAGTGTTTTCTGTTTTGATCTCCAAAGTTTCTGAAGTATCTGCCCTATAGAGATACCGTATTCTAAAACTAGACAGTAAGAAATGAAATCTTCTCTGCGGTTAAGATCATCATCACCTGACTCTGACTTCAAATAGCTCAGTTGAAAAGAGGACAAATAGATTTTGCTCACTCAGTCGCATACTTCAAAGCAGATAAACCCATGCTGCTAGAACACAAAGTTAAAAATTGCTGCCCTGTATTTTAATAATGATTATGGAAGGACAAATTTAGCGATTTGAACAATATACTGAGCCAAAAGTCCTTTATACTGGATGTCTTTTGTCCTATGTACATATTTATTTCAGTCTGAACTTGGATTTACAAGATTACTATTAATTTCTATGGCAGTTTTGTATTTTAGCAACTGTTGCTGCTTTGTTCTTTTATTAAAACATATATATTGGAAATGAAGGCCTCTCAGCAGCAGAGGGTACAAAAATGTGATGATAATGGAGAAAATGGTTTCTAGCAATAACGTCTATATTATTAATGAACTAAACTATTATTAAGACAAACAAAAACATTGCAAACACTCCAGAATATGTATGATTTTCCTCATATTTCATTGGTTAAATTATTTTAATTTTACTAGATTTATTTGATTATTTTTAAATATTTATATTGAGAGTTTAAATAATACAAAAGAACACCTAAGAACCAAACATATTTTTCATTTTACCTTAATAAAAAAAATACACCTTAAAAAAACAATTAAGCAATACAAATAAAAAGAAAACAAAAGAAGCAAACAATGCTGTTTGATCTTGCCCCTAAAGGAGGGGTGTCAAACTGCTGGCCTGCGGGCTGGAGGCGTCATGCCGAAACTGCACCCACCCCATTGCCGACAATGGAAAAAAAGTCACGATACATTGCGACATGTCACGTGACATTGCGAGTTTGGCACCCCTGTCCTAAATTGAGCAAAGCCAATTGAGCGTTTAAAAATACATTTTATTTTATTTTATTACTTTATTCCAATATATTGCCTATTAATATACTAGATCACTTCTGTAAATTTCCCATTAAGTCTTGCTCACAATGTCTGAAATGAGTTATTCTAGATTACTATGGGGAAAATGGGGATTACTATGGGTGTGTATGGTGTGTGGGTATGTTAGCTACCATTATAATTACCTATTATATTAGTTTGGCACATCAGGGGCATTATAGACAAATCATGTGGGTGCCACAGCTACAGCTACAAAAACCTTTACTTTTGCCACTGAGTTCTTCATTTTGATAGCCAGAATATCAACAGCTTTGGAGCTATTTGAAGCATCAGTGCTGATGGGGTGGTATCTCTTTTTATTTTTAAAATTATTTATAACCTGTTTGTGCACAAAGGTAATATTTTATATTAGCGAATATAAAAAGATTGACCTAGCTAAATAAAATAATGAAATAAAATGACAATAAAAGGATTCGGCTTGTGTTTTAACAGTGTACACAAACCCAATACTTTGTTCCTGGATAAATCCTCTGAATAATTATGTCATGATATTCTCAAAGGTTAGCTCTGGAACTGTGAAACAGAAATAAAACTTTACATAAAGTGCTGTGATTTGAATATCTTTAAGCAATAATAATATTACCTTATTTTTATGCAGGGAGAAATTTCTGCCCTACTGTTTTGCTGACTGCACAATCCAAAGCAGCTCACGAAGTAAAACCATAGGGTTCATTTTTAAAAAAGCAAACCAAGCCCTTCAAAGTCAAGCTTCTGCCAGATACAAATGTCTTCTCCTATTGTAAAAAAGGTTAAAAATATATTCTCTCAAATTTTGAGCAGATTAGCTCAATAAAATTGAAATCTTATTCTTATTAAACTGCATGTTTCTGGAGACATACTGGGTTTGGATTTTCCAAGATTGTGCAAAGCTAAAGTTATATACCAACTTGCTTGGCAGAGTCCAATACTGAACAAAATTGGACTCATCTCTAGGTGCAAATTATAGGATGTATCATAAAGATGTTTATTAGATTATTTGATGAAGTCTCCTAAGGGGTCTTGACATTTGCACTATAAATTTTAACAACACATATCATTTTTGATGAGGGAGATAGTCCCAAAGGAACATTCATTCAGCAAAGAAGTTATTGGTAATTACTCCCCTTCCTTTAATACCAGTAAGTCAGGTTCAGCTTCTGCTGATTTTATGAATAAATGTTGCATGAACTATGCTGATCTTTGTCTATCAATAAATTTATAGATTTTCCAAGGATATTTTTCTAGTCCATTGGCTCATATCACCTGCTCCAAATATGTGAATTTCGGTATGCAGTTCATTGTTTCAAAAGAGTAGACAACCTTTATCGGACCAGGACTGACTGATTAATTTCTCTTGCAGTTAATAGCCGTCTCCAAAACAGTTCTCTCTTATTTTTTTTCTTAATATCCATCTTTCATTGCTGTATATTACTATGGAAAAACCATCACTTTCCCAATTTATTTGTTATGAGTGATATTTCCTTATTTTTAATTGTCTGATCTTGATTTCATATTGCCTTTTTCCATAGGATAAAACTTCTCTTTACTTCTTCAATACATTGTCCATCTCTGTCTTTCATGAGCTGAAAAAAAAAAGTCACCACTTTCGCTTCTCCGTCATCGACTGTAAGTTAATTACATTTGTTTAAGATTAGTAATAATCTTATTTATTTATTCATTTATTTCACATTTTTGATCAGCCCATCTTTTTCAGAGAGGGTCTCTGGGCAGTGTACCATAAATGTTAAAACATAAAAACAGTATATAAAAAATAATAGTTTTCAAGGAGGCAAGGATGATTAAACTGTTAAAATTAGTTAAAAGGTGAAGGGAGGACTTTCAGGGCATCAGCCAGCCCCATGGCTGCATGCTCCTCTGGGCTCCCCCATGTGAGCTGCAGAGCCACATTTTAACTCCTTTTTCAGAAGGCTAGAAGAGTGAGGGCCTGCCTCGTCTCTGGGGGGGGGAGAATATTCAACAGGGTGGGTGCAACAGCAGAGAAGGCTCTCTTCCTAGACCTTGCCAGTCAGAGTTCTTTTATATATATATATACAGAAAGTTTTTCAGACAGACCGGTCTGATTGATTACACCTTGGCATTTTGACTGCTATACTGCAGTTCTACTTTTTATAATCTCTTTTGCCTTGCAGCCACCCAACTAGGGGCGTTAAGCAGGCTCAAGTCGCCACTGCGATACATTACAAATTCAAATATTTTTTGCTGACAAGAGTTAAAGATTTAAGTAGGAGACTAGTATAGCTATTTCGGATCTGAAATAGCTATACTAGTCTCCCACTTAAATCTTTAACTCTTATCAGCAAAAAATATTTGAATATATATATATATATAGTTCCAGGTTGCTGATAAATATATGCAAATTACAAAGAAAAAACTTTTTTTTGTTTCGGATAGCAAAGTTAGAAATAACTGGCTTAATAATCCCAAGATACTGATATTAAAAGATGAAAAAAGTCTTTGTATTCATGTTAATCATTTAAATACTACAATGCTGCATGAATGAGAACCACAGAGATAATTCAATATCTCTCCCTTTAGGGTTTTATAATAAAGGTACTAAATAAATAAAATATAAATGAAAAGATCAAAACTAATTTTCAGCTTGAATAATACTAAGAAAGTATTTATAAACTTGAATCCTTTGCTGAGAAAAAGGACCAAGGACTCAGAGCGACTTGGGAAATGTTAAGACCCACAGCAGCATCTCACATTTGTACTACTGGGAAGAAAAAAAAAAGAGGTACAGACATGCCTTGAAACAAAGCACAGCAAGGTTAAAAATCTCTTAACCTAAAACATTTGCTATAAAAGAAGGTATCAAAATTAATGATTATCCATTGATGATCTACTTTGCCTGGAAATCTGTTTAATGTGCCTTCAGTTGGCATGATAAACCAGCCATCAATAAGCCATTGATGAATCAAAATATGCCATTTCAGACAGGAAGGTTTTCTGTGCTCATTAGGGGATTTCTCCTATAACTTCATGGGCAATCTTGTGAAGGGCAGCCTCAGAAGGAGCCCACTGATTGGAACTCCATAGGCTCAGCGGGGTTCCAGAAGCTCAGCGGAGGGAAAGTGTCGAGTTAAAAATACGCCTTGGTGTTTTCGGGGCTGGGAAAGAATGCCTGGCTGTGCTAATTGGAAGGGATTGAAAGATCTGGGTGGTAGCCAAACCATCCTGAATGTGGGAAAGGTGGGACTTCTGCACAGAGCATGTTGCAGCGTTGACTCTAATCTCCCGTCTGCCTTCAATTCTATGTACGTATGTGCATGGCAAATGCAATTAGATGAGAATCACTGGGGAGGGATGCCAGCCTCCTGACAGTAAAGGAAGCCCAGATAAATAACACCAGCTCTACTCTAAAGGGATTATAAGGAAATTGCAGCAATGATACTCCTAAAAATATAGGGTTGATGTTGCTTACAAGAATCCTAGCAAAATTTGCATAGGAATTATATAAGGGTAAAAAAAGGAACATTGCTTTAAGCTGGAGAACTGCCTAATTATTGGATTGTATGATTTACAATCATTATCATTCAGACTTTACCTCAGCTATCATAAAAGTTTCCTACAATCTGCCTGACGCTTATACAGCCAGAGCAGAGCTGGACCTTTTTCTAATGTTGTTAAAGTGCAATCACAACAGCCAGACCTTGCAGGACCAATAATGAGTGAAGTTGCGGACTGTAGTTAAGCAGAATCTGGAGGGTCTCAGGTTTCATGCCCTGCTAAGGATCCCCACAAGGAACTTGTAACCTCCCAGATACTGCTGAACTAGAGCTGGCATTTCCTCTACCCTATCGTAGGGTAAGGAATGAGTTCTAGCTGAATTCTTTCTTTGCAGCAGACTCTCTAGCCTCAACATTAAGATAGTTGGGGTTGATTGATTGGTTTAATAAACGAAACAAAACAAAATTCCCTTCTATTCCCAGACTGCTTTTTCTATTGTTTTAGAGGAAGATCTGGAGTTCTCAAAACCTGTCCACAATTTTGTGTAGATTACTAAATTAAGACAAAATCACTATCATATGAACATAAAGGTGAATAGATTTGGAATTCATTTTCACCACTGAAAAGAGGTTAAGTTAAGTTCCCACATATGTAAGTTGTGGGGTCATTTGCTCATTAGAGAAGCAACTAATTCAGTAGTTAGGAAGGCCTAGTGAAAATAAATCTTCTATTACTGGCTGCTCTGGTGAATTTCAACCCCCCTCCCACCACGCCATCCTTTGTGTTCCCATTCAGCTCCCTCCTTTGAAGCCAACCCTCGGAGGCGTTTTGACATTGTGGCGAATTTTATCAGAGCTCACAACAGTTTGGGCAAATATAGAAAACAACAGAAATAGCAGAAAATATAGAATAAATATAAAACCCCCAAAACTAGTTCTCACATTTACTCATCAATATCTTTCAACAGCATGCTTTGTCTTTTGATAAATGGAACAACCATTTTATAAAAACAGGCAAATTTTATGATTAATATGGGGTCATATGTTCTCATAGAGACTGTGCTATAACAAGAAGGGGCCCAAAGAAATGAAATAGAAAAAAAATACTATAAAAGCATTTATGTTGTCTTTGGAAACTTTGAAAAAAAAGTCCCCAAAACCTCTTGTATTCTGTAAGAATACAAGAATAATGTTTGGGAATCAAACTAAAACCCCAGCTATTCTAGTGATCAATCCTCCTTTCCTAGCTCAAGGGTACACAACTGGAGGTCTTCTATGGCTATGCCACTTCCTCAAATATGTAGGTGCAGCTCCTGGAAGGAGTAGGCCAGCATGGCTCCAAGAACCAGACTGGTATACTGATTATGGTATTGGAGAAGGGCCATAAAGCCTTAGGTTCAGATCTGCCCTGAGCCATTAAATCTAGCTGGAAGACTTTGGTCCAGTCATTCTTTCTCAATCCTACCTACCTCACAGGGCTGTTGTTGTGCGGTTACAACAAAGGAAGATATTCGTGTAAACTCCTTGAGATTAATTAAGATTCTAATTAATAAATCAAAATTTTAAAAGTAACCTAATGAGGAGAACAAGTTTGCTGTAATGGTTAAAGATACCAGGCTGGGAGCCAGAAGACTCTAAATTCTAATCTCACTTTAGGCACGAGTGACTTTGGACCAGTCACTTTCTCTTAGTCTGAAGAATCAGGCAATGGTAAACCATTACCAAAAACATTGCCAAAAAAACTCCAGGTAGTCACCAGGACTCAAAACTGACTCGAAGCCTCCCCAACACAAAGAAATGATTGAAAATATGCCCAGAACGTAATCATGTTAACTGCATTTTGGGGATTCTCAGAACAGAATCAGCAATTTGTAGACTGGACAATCAATCTAGGGAAGTATCTTGTCTCCCAGGAGTGAAAATGAAAGATATGACTGAAAATCTTACTAAATAATCAGACTCACAGATTATTATCTCTTTCATATAAGGACAAATGATACAACATGAATCTGAAAACAATATCAAGACACTATGAGCAACTCAACATGAAAGCTAAATAATTAGGAGCACAGGTGGTGTTTTCATCCATACTTCCAACAAAAAGTCAATATCCAATGAGGGAACATAGGACTTTAGACATAAACCACTGACTTAAGGGATAGTGCCACTGAGAGAATTTCAGATTCCTAGATCATGGTATACATTACCTACATAAATGGCTTCTGGCAGGGGGTGGGCTGCATCTCACAAGAACTGGGAAGAATATATTTGGAAAATGACTTATCTGAAGGACTTTAAACTAAAATTGAAGGGGGAAAGTAACCAATCTTTATGATATTTAGGACCTAATCTCAAGCATAGCCAATTAAACATGGAGGTAGGGAGTGGTGGGAAGGAAGGAAAACTCAGATATCAATAAAGGAGAATATTTGTTGCTCAGGGTTGAAATTAGGGGTCCTTGGTGCTCTCTGAGCTTGGTTGTTTTCTTGCAGACATTTCATCACTACCACAGATGAGGGTACTTACTACACTTCAGTAGTAATAGAAGACATCAAATGGGAGACAAATTCTGAATCAAGTGGAAGATCAAACAAGTTCCTTATGAGTCTAGCTGATAACGTTGTTATACAAAAGGTAAAGGAGGAAACTAAATGGCCAGCTATAATGGACTTAATTCTTATTTACAGAGATGAAATGATTGAGGGAGTTGAGGTTTCAGGAACTTTGGAGGAAAATGGCCATGTCATTTTGGAATTCAATATAATGCAGATACAAGAACAAAACAAAATCAAATTAGTATCTTAGATTCTAAGAGAACTAATTTCAACAAACATAGAGAGAGCTTGGGAAGGATTCCTTGAATGAAAATCTTAAAGGGGAAACAATTCAAGAAGCTTGGGAAATTCTGAAAAATGAGATTATAAAAGCCAGTCCAGCACAATACCATTGAAAAAGAAAAATAAGAGATCCAAGAAGAAACCAGCATAGTTGCCTAAAGAGTTCTCTGGTAAACTGAAGGAGAAAAATGACAAGTATAAAACATGGAAAGAGGACACATAATTAAGGCATAATATCAGCATATAGCCCGAATCTGCAAAGATGAAGTCAGGAAAGTTAAGAGTCAGAACCCCGCCCCCCAAGGAAATGATTGTATAAACATTGTAAGCATTGGATGTTCCCCCTCTGACAACTGATTAAAATTGCAGCCATTTCCACTTTGCTTTAACATGCTTTTTCTCCTATTTAGAAATCAGGTGCAGAAGGGGGGTTGGGATGAATGCTTGAACTCGGCTAGCCATAATAATAATGCTGCTCTGTGGGAACTCAAGGACGAACTGATAATGGTTTGGTGGCTGAGAAGCTGGAGAGAAAGCCCACATTTCAGGCTAATTGGAGAACGTGATTTATGACTGCTTATTGGGAGTGGGAATTGTTACTTTGTATCCGGGGGAAGGGAATTTAGTTTTGGGTTCAACTATGTAGTGCCGATACTTTGTTTCCTGAATAAAATGTTCTTTAAGGAAGAATTTTTGCCTTGAAGTTCTTTTGATGGGTTTCATCTATCAGAACCATGACAGATTGGACCACTAATGGGAGATGATGGTAAGGAACTGAGGGGTAGCAGGGAAAAAGTGGAACTGCTTAATTCATTTTTTGCATCTATCATCCATGCAAAAGGAAAAAGTAGTCCAACCTACCAAAAGCAGACCCATAAAATACAAACTAGGAATACAAGTTAAAATAGGGCTGAAAATGGCCTGTTTAAATGAACTCAAATCACCATGACCAGATGTATTACATCGCAGAGTTCTGAAGGAACTGAGAGATGTGATCTCAGAACCACTGAACCATATCTTTCAAAGATCCTAGAGCACAGGGGAACTACTAGAGGACTGGAAAAGAGCTGATGTGATGCCCATCTTAAAAAAAGGGAGAAAAATGGATCCAAGAAACTGCAGATCAATCAGCCTGTCATCAATACCTGATAAAAGCCTGGAAAAGATAATCAAGCAACAGATCTGCAAACACCTAGAAGCAAGCATTACTAGATGCCAACATGGCTTTTTCAGAACAGATCGTGCCAAACAAATCTTATTGCATTTTTTTTGAGAAAATGACTAAATTAGTAGAGCAGCAAAATGCTGTGGGCATTGTATATTTAGACTTCAGTAAGGCATTTGACAAAGTAGTCTATCTTACCTACTTCTTGGTAAGATAGAAAAATGTGGGATACAGCATCACCACCAGATGGATTTATAGCTGACAAACTGCACTTAATGTGTAGTCCTCAGTGGAACTACATCTACACAGAGGGAAATATGCAGTAAATACTTTCTGTCTTAGGCCCAGTACTCGTTAACATCTTCATAAATGATTAATTAGATGAGGGGATAAAAGGGGAACTCTTCAAAGTTTTAGAAACACCAAGCTAGGAGGAGTAACCAGCACTTTAGAAGATTGGCTTAGGATTTAGGAGGCCTAGTGGACAACCAGTTAAGTATGAGCCAGCAGTGTGCTGCAGCTGCCAAAAAGCCAATGTAGTCCTAGGCAGCATCAACAGAGGAATAGTATCAAGATCATGTGAAGTATTAGTACCTATATACTGCCTTGTTAAGACCACACTAGGAATATTGCATCCAGTTCTAGTCATCATAATGTAAAAAAAGATGTTGAGACTCTAGAAAGAGTGCAGAGAAGAGCAACAAAGATGATTAGGGGGCTGGAGGGTAAACCATATGATGACCAGTTGCAGGAAATGAGTATGTCTAGTCCACAGGTCGGCAACCTGCAGCTCCAGAGCCGCATGCGGCTCTTTGAGCTTTCCCCTGCGGCTCCCAGCCTCCTCTGCCATTTGCAGACAGAGACAGAGCTTCTCTCTCTCTCTCTCTCTCTCTCTCTCTCTCTCTGTGTGTGTGTGTGTGTGTGTGTAAAAAAGAGAGTAACCTCACCCTGTTCCGACGAGCAGACAAGCTTATTGGGCGGGGCTCCTCCCTTTGCTGCGTCACTGCAGGAAGCAGGAAGCAGGAAGGGCAGGAGAGAGCTAGCTAGCCCAGCTATGCTGACTCAGGAATTCTGGGATTAAAGTCCATGAGTCATAAAAGAGCCAAGGTTGCCTACCCCTGAGCTAGCCCAAGAAGAATGTGTGTCAGCTTATTGGAGAACAGCTTGAAGCCAGCTTGCCAGGTGAGCAGAAGATTGGAGAGAGGAAGAGAGAGGGGGGGAGAGAGGAAGAGAAAGGGAGAGAAAGAGAAAGAGGGAGAGAGAGAGAGAGAGAGAGGAAAGAGAGAGAGAGAGGGAGAGAAAGAAAAAGAGAGAAAGGGGGGAGAGGAAAGAGAGAGAAAGAGAGAGAGGAAAGAAAAAAGAGAAAAAGAGAGAAGGAGAGGAAAGAGGGGGAGAGGAAAGAGAGAGAGAGGGAGAGGAGAGAGAGAGAGGGAGATAGACCTATAATAAAGGTAAAAAAGGATATATGCAGTGTTATCTTCATTTTAGATATCAAAAGGGTTTTGCAGCTCCCAGTGTTTTGTTTTCGGTGGGAAACGGATCCAAGTGGCTCTTTGAGTGTTTTGGGTTGCCTGCCCCTGCTCTAGTCTAACAAAGAGAAGGACTAGGGGCGACATGATAGCAGTGTTCCAATATTTGAGAGGCTGTCACAAAGAACAGTAGGACAACTATTCTGCAAAGTTCCTGATGTCAGGACAAGAAATAATGGAAGGAAACATATCAAAGAGTGATCCAACCTAGAACTAAGAAGAAATTTACTGACAGTGAGGACAATTAACCAGTGGAACAGAAATTGCCTTCAGAAGTTGTGGATGTTCCAACACTGGAGGTTTTTAAAAAGAGATTGGACAGGCATTAGTCCAGCATGGTATAGGGTCTCCTGCCTGGGCAAGGAGTTGGACTAGAAGACTTTCAAGGTCCCTTCCAACTTTGTTTTTCTGTATTCTGTTTTCTTTTGTGCTGTAACAGCAGTGTGCACAATCAGAAAATAAGAAGATGGTAACATAAAGTTTCAGTACATAAATATCCTACATACAATGTGTCATAAATATATTTTATTCTTTCACAACAGTTGTACTTTCAGAATGCAAATGCCTCAATATCTTTAACTTGGCTTACCTTCACAATAGCTTTGTGAGGTATGTAACCTTTTGTAACCTCATGATACAACAGTGAAAACAAAACAAAACCCAAAAAAACACACCACACACATGAATGCACACACACACCAAAAACAGCTGGGTCTTTGAAATAAAAGGCAACTGTGCCGGGGGAGTTATTGGCGTATGAGCCAGATACAGCTCACATTGTTTTAGGATCTTGTACCTCCCCACCACCACCACACAAACATACTTTTTCCCTCCTTTCTCATGCTCACTGTAGTGTGGCAATTAAGTTTACAGAAGAAAAAAAAATGTTCTAACTCATGTGAATAGGACCTCTATCAAAGCTTTCCTCACATGTAGCAAATTCCCACTAAAATCACCCTTTATGTGCGGCAAACATTGTGATTAGCAAAGTAGTTTAGTTTGAGCTGGATGGCCTTGCAATTAAGTGGCTACATAGCTAGCTTGAACATTGAAGAAAAGAGCCTTCATCAATGGTTCCTCATCAAATTAGAGGGAAGTTATCAAGTGGGTGCTATAAGGCTCAGTTCTGGCCCTGTACTCAACATTTTGATTAATATATTACATGATGAAGTGGAGGGAATGCTTAATTAAATTTGCCAATGACACAAAATGGTGTGAGATACCTAATACCCAAGAGATCAAATTTAAAATAGTCTGATACATTAAGAGAAAAAGTTTGAAAATAACAAAACTTAATAAGGACAAATGCAAAGTTTTCCCCCTAAGTAAAAGCAGTCAAGTGGACAGGTATAGAATAAGGACTCTTGCTTGGCTATGGTATTTCTGAAAAAAGTCTGATTACAAACCAAATATGAGTGAAGAGCGTGATATATAGCTGCAAAAAGGCAAATGCAAGTTTAGGCTGTATTGGTAAAACATAGGTTTCCACTTTATTCTAGTTGGTCAGACCCCCATCTTGAGTATATATAGGCATTTTTTCCTACTTGAAGAAGGACACAGACAGACTAGAAATGTTTCATAGAAAGGCAATAAACATAACTGTGGGACAGAAATTGAAATTAAAGACTGACACCGAGAAGACTGAAAAGAAATACTGTAGTATTCTTCAACTTAATGAAAGGATATCATGCAGAAGAAGAAGAAAAAACCTGTTCTCTGCTGCCAAAGGGAAGACACAGAAGAAAGATTTAAGTTATATCACAAATGATTGAAACTGGGGGAGAATATACTAATAAAATCAGATTAACAGTGGATCCAATTACCCTGAGAGATAGTAGGCTCCCCTTCACTGGATTCAAGCAGAGGCTGGATATCTATCTTTCAAGGATTTGAGTTTCTGCATGAAATAATGGTTGGATTCAGTAGTCTAAATGGCTGCTTCAAGTGGCATAATTCTATCAATCTAAGAATTAAGCTAAAATATAACTCCTAGTGCAGTGATGGCGAACCTATGGCACGAGTGCCAGAGGCGGCACTCGGAGCCCTCTCTGTGGGCACACGTGCCGTTGCCCCAGCCTTGCCTCCGCCCGTGACCCCCTCACCAGCAGCCTCCCTGGAGGAGAATCGCCCCTGAGCGTGGCCCACATGGAGCAGCGCAGCCAAGGACATGGCAGCCAGGCAGCGTAGATAAGACTCTGCCCTCACGCCCCAACGTGCAGTTGATGCTGCGGGGCGCGGGCAGAGGGCATGGCCGCCATGGTGCTGCTGGGCTGCCTGGGCGATCTGCAGTGGGCCCTGGAGGCAGTGAGTGGCCCTGCGGGCAGGCAGGGTGGGGCAGGGCGGGGTCAGGGCAGGGGGTAGAGCAGGGGCGGGGCCAGTTTTTGGGCACTCGGTCTCTAAAGGGTTCGCCATCACTGTCCTAGTGATTCCAACAGAAGGGATTCTAGCAGGGGTTGTCAAGAAGGAGGCATTACATGTTTCCCCTCTTTTTCTTCTTTTTCTTCTTAGAGTTCAGACCTGTCAATCTGAGGTCTGCATGGCATGGTCTTCATACATAGCAGCAATGAATAAAGTGAGCACTAGGGCAGACATGCCACTATTAACCAGAACTAGCATAGAGTTTTTTGCAAACAAATCATGCCAGGCTATCTTTACTGACCTCTTTTACCGACAGTTCCTTGCTTAACAGATCAGGCAAATGTACTACCTGTAAAAGCCTTCAGAGTGCCTCATTATATTCAACTTCAAAAAAAGATAAATTTACAATTAGCTGAATTATGACATCCAAAAAGTTAGCAGCTCCACCTATCTTGGAAGGAAGTATCAAAGGGAGTGTTACAGAGTCCTTATGTTATTCAACATTTTTATCAGTGATTTGCTTGAGAGAGTTAGCCGGACACTTAGAAAGTTTGCAGATGATGCAAAATTGGAAAAGGTGGCCAATACTAGATGAAAGAGGGAAGACTAAAAAAAAAAACAAAGACTTTAGCAGTGGGCAGAAAAAGACAACTGTGAGAAATGTGAAGTTCTACATCTATTTAGGAAAAGTTTAAGGATGAGGTACATGGTAGGAGAGAACTGGCTTGGCAGTAGCACATATAAAAGGGAGCTGTGTGTCCTTGTTATCCACAACTTAAATATGAGACAGCAATATGCAGCTGCTGCTAAAAAGGCAAAATGAAATTTTGGGGCACACTGAGAGGAGCATAGAGTCCAGACCGTGGGATATAGTTTCCCTGTACTGAAAAAGAAAATAGTATGAAAAATGAGTGATGAAATACAGACTACGTTTGTGTGTAAATCTGTGAATGGATGGACAAATGAGATCATATGTACAAGTAAAAAAAAAGTGTAATCTTTGATTCCACTATTACTGGTGTGGGTTCTTTAATGGACATAAACAGTATTTTTCCTGGTAACAAGAGATGGTCAATGCTTCCAGCATGACACAGGAATTTACAATATTGGTGCAAGCCTTGCACAGGCTGTTCTCTGATTTTCACTGACTTTATCTGCTGAAAGATAATCTACATAGTTCTGTGGGCGATTTCTGGGACATCTTTGAAATTAATTGCACTAAGCCAAAGGTCAATCAAAGCACAAATAAGAGTAGCAGGATGTTTCTAAAAGCACAAGATGCAGCCCATATGCCAGTAGAACCAAATAACATGCACTTTTAATTTCAACTGCTTTATTGGGTCACAAAGGATGATTGAGGAATATACCCAGACTATCAGTCTGGACATGAATGTAGATGATGATGATGATGATGATGATGATTAAAGATTTAATCTTCAATTCAATTCGCAGTTTGGGACTGATAAAAACTTAACAGTTCAAGTCCTAACCAAGGACCTAAGAGCTATTAAGGTAGCATCTGAGTATATAAGCAGTTCCAAATAGAGTGTTTTTTTGCAAAGATAGGAAATTCAGGTCTAATAAATTCAAAGTTTCCAGGTATCTAGGCAGCCCTTTGGGTATTGCTCCAAGAGCTCCATTGATTTATTCTTCTATAATCGCTCAACTTCAATTTGCAAATCACAATATTTTGTTATTTTTTCTAGCTGTTTCTCTTCAATTCATGCATCGCCTGGTATTGCAATATCAACGAACCAGACTTTTTTCTTTTCCTCAGTAGTGATGTCAGGCATGTTGTGGGCCAGATGTCTGTCTATTTGGATCCAAAAGTCCCACGGGATCTTGACTTTCTCATTTTCAAGAACTTTTGTCAATTTGGTATTCCCAGTAATTTTTGCTGCATTCAAACCCAAACTTCTGGCAAAGCTTCCAGTGTATGATTTTGGCAACTTGATTATGACGTTGTAGAGAATCAGTCTGTGAGATTTTGCTGTAGCCACTAATAAGGTGATCCACTGTTTCATCTTTCTCATTGCATAAGTGACATTTGCTGTTGTTGCTGATATGCTGAATTTTTGCTTTCATAGAATTGGTCTGTGAGGCTTGTTCTTGGGGAACCAAAATTGAAGCCTTGTTTCTTTCTTCAGCACCCCTGATTTCAACCATCTCCATGTTAGCTTTGTATCTACCTTTCCTTCAATGTCCTTCAGGTACTGACTTTGCATAGGCTTCTTTTTCCAGTTAGAAACCCAATGCTCAATTGTTTTCTTTTGATATTCTTTCAATCTTGTTGTTTTCAAGAGGTTTCCTTTATTTACCTCCTTCAGCAGAGGCTCTTTTGCTTTTTTATATAGTCATTAAATGTAGCCACACATCATCATCGTTGTTGTTGTTGTTGTTGTTGTTATTGTTATTATCATCATCTCTGGGCAAATTGCAGACAGATTGGCATTTTTCATGGAAACAGGCACAAAAGTATGTCAAACCTCCACTAGATTTCAAGCAACTATTTTTCACTACTTCCTCCATCCCCCTTCTCCAATGGGGGAAAAAAAAGCTTTGCTGACAACACTGGATCCCTGTCATGTTTCATGCATCTTTTGGAAGGGAAATCAGTCAATTAATTGATATTATTTATTGCTCACTCCTGACGGAGTATTAAAAATCCATAAGGTATCAGGTGAAATCTTATCGAAACTGGCAACTTGAATGTCACCCTTGTTGAAATTCAGCCTGAGCTGATTGCTCTTCATCCACCCCCTTTTTGCATCCAGGCAACTGCCTGGCACCTGCACAATGTCTCCTGATTCAGCTGGAATGAAGCGACCGCACTGAATATGATCAAGGCACTAATGACACTGATGATGACACTGATGGCACTCATCCAGATCACTCGGTGTAGCTTGACCCATCAGATTCAACAAGAGTCTCTGAGAACTCAGCCTTACCTGGAGCTGATGTACTCATATCAGTGTGAACAGGAACAGAGCTTAAGAAATGGTTAGCAAGATTTCCCTGTTTGTCTGTGGCAACAAGAATTGGGGACACTGTTGTGGCTCATAAATTTATTGTAACCTAATTCTGTGGGCTAGAATCCATTTCATCAGCTGCATGAAATGAGATCCTTGGATGGCAGATAAAGTGGATGCATGCTTTGTAAGAGAGACAGAAAAATAAACAGTGAAGAAATTAAAGGCAAATAGTAGAAATGGTAACATCACATGCGTGCAAAAGAAGCATAATAGTAACTGATTGTCAACATGCTGTCTAAATTAATTGACCCCTGGAGAGAGAGATATGTGTTTATGCATAGGTAAGAACATAGGAACTTGGTTTTATTTAACTATGAAGAAGTCCTTCCTGGCTATAAATCATGGAGGCATAATTTAAGAACAAAATCAGTCCTTGAGGTAAATGGGTGTTTCTCAACCTTTGTGGCTTTAAGATGAGTGAGCTTTAACTGCCAGAATTCTGGAGTCCACACATCTTAAAGTAGTGAAGAATGAGAAACACTGATGTAGAGGAACAAGACTTTTCCACAGTCTGTTTCCAGTTAAGTTCCCGTATTTAATTAACTGTACTTAACTTCCTGTATATACCACTTTGGTGAAGTGGTTAAGGTATCAGGTTAGTCCCAACTTATGCACAAAGCCAGCTGGGTGACCTTGAGCCATTCACTTTCTCTTAACCCCCAGGAAGGATGCATTGGCAAATCATTTCTGAAAAACTTTGCCAAGAAAACTACAGGGACTTATCCAGGCAATCTCTGAGAATCAGACACAACTAAATGGAAGGAAAAAAAATGTGAAAGAAGGACAAAGATAAATGATAAAAATTCCATATTTGGTATTCATTTGCTTGTTGTCATAACACTCCTGTACGTTTTACATAAAAAGCCAAGATTTAAACACACAATCTACCAGCACCAGTAGCAGCAGTGCAAATCTCAATTTTCTTGTCCAAAATATTTATCAACTAAATATAAGAAGCTTTTAATAGAACATATGCTATACTGTTTTTGCCACATAGTTCTCTTCTTCCAAATGAAAAGAAATATTCCTTCCCTTATTCCTGTTTAGTTAATTTTTTCTGGAGCAATAATTTGATACTAGAAATATTTAAATTATCCACTTAGGCCAGATATGTGCAATTTTTAGGGTCTCTACCTTCAGTTTTGGGTGCTTTTCTTGGAGCACACTCCCCAAATTAGGCAAAGCTAGGCCAAATGTCATTTGGGTCAGGACAAAAATGAAATGTTATTCTACTCATACATGATTTTTAGGATTGCTCATATTTGTAATACTTTACAGCATTTTTAAGTAATCTAGGGTCCACACCCAAGTTTTTGGAGTATTCTGCATATGTCAGATTTCAGCCAAAATTGCTTTATATTTTCTGCATTATTCTGATTAGAATTGTGTTCCTCTTCAGGTTTCAAAGAGGGAAACAAAGCCGTAATGAGATGGGAATAGAAAACCTAAAGGTTTGCTTTGCGACTGTGTAGACATTACACAATAACTTGTAGTAATTTAAATTTCATCATTATCTTGCATTTGTAGGGTACTTCAAAAGTTTAGTTGATAGTTAATTTAAGATTGCAGACTTCGATCACAATACAGTAATTAGACAGAATTAAGGTAAAAATAGAAAGAAAATGAATCACATAATACAATGCGTAGTATTTTTCCCACACAGTCCTTTGTGGCGGTGTTACAGTGTTTGTATTCTCATGAAAGAACGACATTTTGATTATAAATACTTCTGTTCGGAAAGTAGTTTTGGAATATATTGGCTAGCATTGGCTTCCAGCTTACTGCACCCGTTGCAATGTGTTTTACTGCATTTATTGTACAAGAAGCAGAACAGTAAATCTTCCAGAGTCTTTAAGAAAATTATATTCTGGCCTTGCCTACCAGCTACTGTGCTAAGTTCCAGGTCAGAATGTTTATTTCAAAACCCTGCTTTTCACTGCATGGTGTTTTCCCCCCCAACTATCTCAGCCTCAATTTTCCCAGTAAGCAGTGAGAATAATGACAGCCTATTTCATAACAACGAAATAAGGAAGAACCAGTTATAGGGCTGAGAGAACTTTTTACCATGACTGGATAAATACATTGAATGGAATGATGATGTGGTAAAGGGATAAGGACAGTTTTTGAATGCTATGTGAAAAAAAAGCCAAACAAAATGAAACAAAATAAAAATCTGCTCCCTTCAGTTGAGACCAAGCAGGTTTAATCTTCTGCATTTACACTGGCTTTACAGTGTGCTCAGTTCTATCTACAGACATTAAAAGTTATTCTACAATTCTTAAAAAAAAACCTGTTTAAAAATAAAGCAGGAAGGAACAGAGCAAAAAAAAAAAGACAAAGAAAAATCTAGAGGTATAACTAGAAATACCCTTTCATTTTCAAAATCATTTGTAATTATAGGAGTTATCACTATTGGGATTTTCCGTCATGACACCCAGGAACCATTTATCCATTTTGTGTATTTATAAACTTTTATGGAAGCAAGAGAAGAAAGCAATGCACATTCCATTCACTAAACCTATGATTTTTCTCTCCCTTTCCCTGTGAGTATGCACCAGATGGCAATATATGGTATCAAATGATAATAAAGATGATAAATATAGGCAGTGCATGAGCAGAGATAGCTGGGACTGAAAAACATATTCTTGCCGGAGATGGCAAAGATTATAACAGGGAATGAAAATTAGCTTCCTTTTTCCAGGATTCAAGATTAGGTTGTTTCCCCAATTGCAGAGAAATAGTGATCAAATTAATGTGGGAATATTGGCAAAGTTAGTTATTTCTGGATATTCTAGCAAAGGGTATCTGATATTGACTAGTTTTTTTAAAATTATTTATGTACAGGTTTAGCCAGAAACAAGTCCCATTGAATTTTGTGAGATTTTTTTTCCTCATGTGATGGCAAATGAAATTGTAACCACAGCTATTTGTCAGATGATGAGCATTTTAATAATTCTTTGCTGCTGTGTTGTTGTTGTTTTAGTATGCAGAATAGATTATGTAGCACATTAGTGAAATGTCTATGGCGATTCTCAGTCAACCATATCAAAGAGGCCATCTATGTCAAAATTGAACAGCCCTCTCTCAATAAAGGGGGAGAGATATGACATCATCTATCTCCAGTCTACAACACAGTCCTTTCAGCAGTTCCAAGAAGGCTCCACACCCATTTGCACCAGTTAGGTGACCTTGAGGACCCAGATAAACCTCCAAGTGGCCTCAACGACTCTCTAAAAGAATGCAAATAACCAGCTGTCTGGCAGGAATATAAATCCTTCTATACGCCATCATGCAGTCAGAGATGAAGAAGCTTCTTGGATGAGAAGTGAAACATCTTCAAAGAAAAACAAGAAAGTCCAGTTGCCTCCTGAAAAAGCACCTTTGAGAATAGCACATTAGTCTTGATATTCCTCTTTCACACGTGGGACACCAAGGTTGAAATGAAGTATCTGCCCAAAGACATACATAGAGTGAGTTGTTGGGAAGCAGTGGCAACATTTCTGATTTTATCAGTCTTGGAAAATAGTATTCAGATACTTGCCATATGGAATCCAGGTGAGTTCCTGAAGCCTGATCTTATCTGCCAGAAATGGAAAAAAATAAGTAAATGGCTGGGGCGGGGTGTGGGGTAGGGTGTGGGAAAGGACTGCACAGGTCCATTATGCAATTAGTAGAAGCAGAGGGGAGAAGCCATTTGGTGTAGTAGTTAAGGCACCAAGCTAGAAACTGTGAGACCTTACGCACAAAGTCAGCTGGGTGGTCTTAGGCCAGTCTGAGCTTTAGAAAGAAGCAGGCAATGGCAAGCCACTTCTGAAAATCCTTGCTACAAAAATTGCAGGGACTAGTCTTGACAATTGCCTGGAGTTAAAAACTGACTTGAAGGCACACACACACACACACACACACACACACACACACACACACACACACAGAGGTAGAGGTAGAGAGAAAGGGGGGGGGAGAGAGAGAGAGGCAGGGAGGGAGGGAGGGAGGGAGAGAGAGAGAGAGAGAGGGAGGGAGGGAGGGAGAGAGAGAGAGGCAGGGAGGGAGGGAGAGAGAGAGGCAGGGAGGGAGGGAGAGAGAGAGAGAGGCAGGGAGGGAGAGAGAGAGAGAGAGGGAGAGAGAAAGGGGGAGAGAGAGAGAGAGAGGGAGGGAGGGAGGGAGGGAGGGAGGGAGAGAGAGAGAGAGAGAGAGAGAGAGAGAGAGAGTAGCATCCCTGCAAGGTTTGTTTGTTTATAACATTTTACACTATTCGATTCCCAGAAACTCTGGGCAGTTCACAATTAAAAAAACACAGAGAGCAATTAAACAATGCAGTAACAAAAACATGGTAAGTATATGATTCTTACTGGGAAACTAAAATTTGATAGTATTTGGGAACATAATTTTTTGAAATTTGGAGTATGGCTCACTGAATGCAAACTTGTTCACAATGACATTTTGGAAAGATTTTAGTGGCAGATTTAAATGCTGATCACAAACATCCTATATGTTACAAAGAATTATATTCTTTGGATGATCTTAGCAACAAGCTGAATTGTTTACACTGAAAAGAGTGCAAGTAAATCATGAGAATTTTTAACATTTTGAGAAAACAATACTATACACAAATCAGTAATAATTCTAACCTAAACCATTTATGCAGTTGCTTAAAGCTAGCCTGCAACAGAAGACATTATACAAAAATCTGTCAATATTTGTAAATTTGTTAATATAACTGCAATCCTAAAGTAAGTACCATTCCATCCTAACTTTACATGTATTTGATAGTAGGAGGCTAAACATGAATTGAAAATATTTTGTTGTATTATTTTTAAAACATAAGAATGAAATCAGAGGAAAGATTTGTATTTTAGAGTAACCCTTTATGTTTGGTTTAAATCCTTATGTTAGAAAAGAGTCAAAAAGTGGAAGGGAATAGATTTATTTAGAGGGTTTGATTTGAGTGAGTATAAACAATCTGATCAATTGTATAACACTTGTAGGCCATAGAACATCCTCTCTTTCTGTGAATGAATTAATCAGATATTTTTTTATCAAGTACAGTATGTGAAATTTTGTTTCTGTACTAGTTAGTTTCTTTTTCTTTCTATATGCATATATGCACACATTTTAGCATTACACATATTATAAAGCTTCTGGATAAATTACCAATCTAATTTCACTGTAATTATCAGCAAACAGTAAACTATGGCTCAATTAAACAATCATTTGAGCATTCCAACTCATATTCTGCAATATTTTATATTTATTTATGATGTATTAGAGCTGGCTGATGAACACTAAAGCGCATAAGGTGTAGGCAGATATCTTGCTTAAACACAGACTGGAAATCTGATGCATATCTTCCATTTTGTCCATGGACAAAATGAACCATGGTCAGAGTTTCTGGAAGATGTACTCCAAAGCACTGAGAAGGGGCTTGGGTTGTCTTTTCCCTATGTTCTTGAGCACTCTTGTAACATAAATGAATGACAAAAACCACAAGCCTAATATGGCAAGTAAACTGAAAGAGCATAGTTGGACAATTATCTGTAATTGTTCCCCTCAATAAACCTTTCATCTCAGTTTTAAAGAAAATGAATGAATATTTTTAAGGGAATGCCCTTATCCTGTTCTCAGTTTCTTTTGGTTGATTTTTATCTCTTTTTTCAAGCTCTTTCTTAGTTTGTATGGTGAGCAAAGAGATAAAACCTTTGAATATTTCTTACATTTAGCATTTATTTTTTCAACAAGGAAGCATGGGGCAAAAGCAATAAGTAGACTATTTTCCTGTTTAGTTTTGGGCAACAGAGACAATTGGTTTCTGCTTATATCTGCACACCCACAGTTCAAATCAGTTAAACCTGAAAATGATACATGATAGATGCCAGCCTCCCACTTTATTCTGTCTTTAAAATAAGGATTTGAGGGGAGGGGATAACCTATAATTGCAACCCACAACCAATTATATATTCTTAAAGCTAATTAGAATGAGACTTATAAAGATTTATAACATGATATAGGACTGTAGCAACCTAAAAACCCTTTTAAGATAATTAAAGCTACTGATAGCCCATCCTTCTTTCAACCTCCTTTTGAAGAGCCCACGCCTTTACACTTAGTTTGAGTGTTTTAAAGGATTCAAAGAATTGCTATATAAAAATGTATTTTCTGTTCAAATAGTAAACACAGAGAAACATACACACACAATCAGCTTTCAAAAATCCAGGGAAGTCAGGGCCAAGGAAAAATAGGGCTAATTCTTTAAAAGCATCATTGCGGTCAGCTCAGCATAGCACTTTGCTAAGTATTTTTTATTATAGGCATTCTTTATATAATAAGTTATACCACATGAAAGTTAAAAAATAAGGAGATTATTTGTTCTTTTGCTCTTTTTACTTGTTATTAGGAGAAGAAAAAAGTTGCTCAGGAGAATACAAAAATCAATGGTCTAATACTTTTGCATCTCTCCACCCTATAGATGTGCAAAATGTGCAGTTCCAGAGTTTGGGTCAAGGTTCCCCTGGAATCTGGAGAAGGGAACAATAATAATAAGGGAGATAATCAAAGGGAGTTTGATTATCTTCAGCTCAAAATTAGGTTCTGGATGGGGGTTGAGTTGCATTGCAGCCCCAGAAAACAGTAATATAACAGATGAGATGGGCTGGAGAGATTTCCAGTGGGCAATTTTACATAATAACATATACAGTATAACTAAGGTAAGAGGTGATGGATGTTGGGCCTAGAAACTCAGACCAATGCCTGTTCCACCTGTGGATAAACACTTCCCTAATATTTCCAGATGGCCTGATTCTTCTCACTACCATTTTTGAATTTGTCTTAAGCATTGCTTGTTGGAAAACAGGTCTTTTATAGAGAAAGGAATGTATTGGCTTAAAGGGGAAGAACACATAAGAATGGAAGAGTTCAGTAAAGCAGAAAATGTTGCAGATAAAGATGTTTAAACTTGTTTAAGATCCAGCTGATGCTGGGTTAAGTGATCTCATCCTTACGGACTCTTTAGATATGAAACATTTTTTAAAATAAGATATTTAAATATGTACAATGGATGGAACCACCCAGTTAGGAAAAGCAGGGTCATTCTGTCCAGTTTTTATACTTCACATTTCACAGAAGAACTTTTCACTATTGCAGTTGGCAGAATTATATCCATAACAATTACTTTGCTTTAAAAAGAATACGTTATTGTTTCTTTAGGGAAACTAATATAAAAAGGCTATGTCCCATATTCTGAATGGGATTGTTCACTCTTTGAAATATGAGGCACAGAAGTCGTGTTCTGCAGGAATGATTTTTTTTCCCTTTCAGATGTTCCAGAATATGGCCAACTTTGAGTTTTCTGTATCACTCAAGAAGTTATTCTGATTGTAAGAATAGGCATACAACTTACTCTTCTTTCATGGTCCTTTAATCGTGGCTCAAGGCTTACTATAATTTGAAACCAATTATTAAGTTTGGTTTCAAATTCTGGTTCACAGGAACTAAAAAAATTAGCTGCTTTTAGGTATGAGTGTTCTCTACTCTGTGATTCGGCTGGCCCTGACCCTGTTAGCCTTTAGGAAGGCCTTGATGATCAGGCTATTTCTTTAGGCATTGGGGCTAAGATTTTGAAGAGGTTCATCCTTGAGGTGTTGTGTTGTTAAATTATAATTTTGTTTTTATTGTTATATACTTGGAGTGACATTTTTACTTGTTGGACAGCCATATAAATCATATGAATAAATAATAGTTTAGCTCTAGCAATGCTTCAAACATTGACTGATGTGCAGTCTCAAGAACGAAAAGATAGTTAAGTATGATTCTGTACAATATGTGAACACAGTTTTTACACTGGACTGTCTTGGAAGAAATACTGAAGTAGTTTTATTGTTCAAACTAGGGGTTAATCTCACAGTTCGTATTTGAATGAGTTTATGCTCCAAAAAATAGCCAGGCCAAATAAAGTAGTGCTTGGAGTCAGGATAAAAACTAAAATTAAATTATCAACATTGAATGAAGAATACAGTTCACCACTTGAAGATCTCTAGGGTCAACACCAAATCAAAGCTATTGGTTGTGTAATCCTATATATTATGTATTCCTCTATAACCAAAATAAAAAGCCTTAGGGGACCATTTTCTTAAAGATCTTTTGATGTGGCCAAATCTGTATCTCTTCTACCTCTATTGAAATGTGAAGTGATGATGGGGAGCTGCATTCCTATTTTTGCAGCCCCACATTCCAGGGATGAAGAAATCTGGAGTCAGTGCTGGACAGATGAACCCTTTCATCCCCTCCTTCCATTACCCTGACAATCCAATTTGCACAGTAATTAAGGTTAAGAAAAAAAGGCCCATTTATATAAATGGGACCTTTAGAAAAATCACTAATTGCCACATTGGGTGGTACTAAGGAAGGGAAGTTGTTGGTTGAGACAAGGTTCTATAGGCCGCCTCTCCTTGATGAAAGCATTGTTTCCTTATTATTGTGTACATAAGCAACTCACAGAGACTGGGGTTAAATGATGTGGCATACAGATCTCAGTGCATGGCTCAAGGCACTTTACTGTACATTCTAGAACTGGAAGCTTGGATATACCATGCAGTCTTATCTGTATTTAATTTAGATGATATGTTTTGCTTTTGACAGGTTTTAAATTCTTTTTCCCCCCCTTAAATGTGCAGCTGCTTTGTGCTGGGAAAAAGAAATCATGAAATTGAATTTCACCAACCTAATTTTAATAAGATGTTTAACTACTGCATGATACTAGTCTCAGCTTGTAACCTGTTTAAGGCAAGGTTATTTTCCTTATTTTTTTTTAAACTGTGATTAATTTGAGAAGAGCAAGAAAAAGTTTTCCTTGCACTTTGAAAAGATACACAGAACAAATGCTTACAGAAGAGAATAGTTACTGAGAGGGAGGAAACAGTATTAGGTGCTGCTCTTCTGGTGGATTTTGTGACAAGAGATATACCAAGTACTCAGCTCAGTAACTGCCTTAGTAAATCAGTCTATCCAGTGTAATACTAATTTATTCTTCCAAAGTCTCAGCCAGATGCCTATTTGAAATCCTTTGTAGTCCTGACTTCAGTTAATGAGGCTTGTCCTGGAAAAGAAGAGCCATTTCTATCCTCAAGGCCTAGTTTTGAGAACCAAAACAGGAAGGATAACAAGAGCTGCCTAAAGGAAGGGAAAGAAAGGTAAGCAAACTTGAGTGTTTTTGTATCTCAGCTAGCAGTGCAATCCTGACCATGGGATGAATTAATTCCAAAGTATTTATAGGAATGCAATTTAAGGATTTATAAATAATCAAGCAAAAATATTCTTCATACGCCAGAACTCCAATTTAACCTGCTTAACAATAACTTTTGTAATGCTGAGCCCTCTGTCTTTTATTTCCTATCACACCTCCCCTCTGTCTCTTTCTCCTTCTTTCTGCAAGGAAGGATACCTTGATGATTTTGATGCAAAAAAATTTAGCCTTTGAAAGGTGGAATGTTTTGTTTTGTGCGTGCTGTTGGCTTTTGGCATCAATAGTGTTTTTTTATGGGCCCCTTAAAGATATTTACAACAGAATGGACTATACTCCATTTCATCAGAGCTTTAGTCCAATAATATATCTTACTCCTCTGTCACTGAATGATCTTCCAGTCCTCTGATGACCTGTGATGCACAAAAAAATTATAATTTGCTACACTAATGCAAAATTCCTGGTTGCTTTCACAAGGGATGGATTAGTCATTGGTAAGGAGTTACTGAGCACATTGTTGGTTTCATTTTACTACAGAACTTACTGGGATAATTTCATATCACTTAGAACTGAGTTTCAGAATTGAGAATCCCAGGTTTGGTGGTATAAAGCTATTTCCCAGCCTTCCCTGGGTTTTCAAGGATACATTTACAGTACATGATTCTGCAAGATAGAAGTGCCATTTGAGGATTAACCAGCTGGGGCAAAGTTCAGGGGACACCAGCTACTGTGAATGTCAATCTAGCTCTGAGAAGGCAAGATTATGAATGCATCTTGGGGGGGGGGGAGAAAGAGAAGGTTCCAGAAGTAAATTTTGAAAATAACTTGTAAGAGGTTTAAAGATGCTTCTTATAGCAGCTTTGGCTGATGGTGTGCCAGATGATTGGCCTCCTTTTTGCTGTTGCTCATTACGATCCAAAGGACTACTATCGCCCTGGCTCACCTCACTTGTCATTGTAACTGCTGGACTGATTGCATTGCTGAACATAGAGTAGCAACTGATGGTCTGCGCCTGCAACATTGCTGCTGTTGCCTTGCCTTTGCACTGTGCAAGACAATGGGAACCACTGTTCTCCCGTTTTGCCATTCCATCCTATTTGCATAGAATGTTCTGCCTGATTGAGCAGCTTCTGCTGTCCAAGGGACCCTCCCCCATTGTTCCCAGATCATTTGGAGATGGCAGAGATGACAAGATTCAGGTGAGAGATGATGTGGGTGATTTGCTCATACATCCAGCCCAAGCCAGACACTCTCAGGAGCTGAGCTGAGCAAAGGGGAGTAAGGGCAGGGAAAAGGAAATTGTTGTGTCCTAGATTTTTAAATGGGAATTACTCTGAATCCAAGTTTCTGTGTTCTCTGTCCCAAAGTCAGAGTAAAGTAAATGTTTAACTACATCTAGATGGTAGTACCGGGCACTACAAATATTTTTAATTCATAGTTTCTCATCAAACATACAACAAACCAAGAAGATATGGATGCCTCAAAGAGTAGATGGGATCCTGACTTGCTAGAGAGAGTGTCTATTATTCAGATAATATTCAGATAATAACCCTCTCACCCCAAAAGCCCTTCATCTTCTTGAGTCCAAGAAACTAAGCTTTGATTAATTCCTTAGAAAGACTAGAGATAGACACTTCTACTTGATTCTTGGGAGAATAAACTTTGAAAGATTAAATCTAAGGTAGGTGGTTATATCTAAGGTATTGATGGCTAAGAAAAAACAGTGAGCATTTGGAAGTGTTTTAAATCTTTCCATTTTCACTGATGTCTGCTTGTCTTTCAGAAGTTTGCAGTGGAGGTTGCCCTATGTTATTTTGTTAAATATTAATACTTTTTTTATTATAAAATTTTAAAAGAAGAGAAGGGAGCTATTTATTCCCGGAGGAATTCCCCATCCTCTTCCAGGAAAATTTTCGTGATTCCCAGCAACTCTTCCGAGCTGGCACGTTTGCGGAGACAGAGGCTGGCTTGGCTCAACAGGCACTCGCACGGGATCCAAGATGGAGGCGGTTTGGCACTTTCGCTTTGACTACGTAAAACGAAGACCAAGCTTTGGAAATCCGAGATTATTGTATTTTTTTTTTTCCGTCTGCCCCTTCCCCTCCTCCATCCGGATCTCGGGTACTATTTGCATTTCTTTAAATCCAGGTACATACATACATTTCTCGAAAGGAAGTTGCCTAAGCAATCGAGATCATTCCGAGGCAGTTCTGGATTTCTGAAATTCGTGTCCCCTTGCAATGCAAGGATCTCCACCCGCCGCCTCCCCAGTTCCCCCCTCCCCAACACCTGCTTAGCCCGGAAGAAGGAAATAAGTGTGTGGCTGGACTCCAGCGATGCTCAGGCCCAAACGGAAGTGCCTTAATCCCACTGCCATCCACAGTCAACGGAAAGAAGGAAAAAGGGAAGGAAGGAGAAAGAGTTGCAAGTATTTATTTATAATTAAAGGCTAAATTCTGCCCACCGCTGAATTCGAGGCAGAGTGGCTGGAGCCACCAGCTTGGCTTCCTTAGTTCTCCTGCCGGCATTTCCTGGAGATTGCGGATTCGCAAGGGATGGCTGCCGGATGAACCTGTTGAGCTTGCGAAAAGCAGTGTTTAGACTATCTTCAGACTGTGGCTTCCTAGATCTCACTCCGCGATCCTTCAGAAGCGGGCCCCGGTCGGTCCAGGGGAGCAACGCGGAGATCTATAGGATCACGTTTTGAAAGATTGGCCTGGATTGCGCAATCCCGCAAAACCAAGCCCCTTCCTACTTTGGGGAGTGGGGGACGCTGGGAAAAAAATGGGTACCCTGAACCGTGAAGTTGCCTGGGGCTTGGAGGAGGGGAGAAGCATTCTGGCCGATCACATAAGCTGCTTCCGTTGAGACTACACACCCCAAGGGGTCGCCTCCAGACAGCCTGGGCCTGGTTGCGATAGGCCGCTTTGGAGAGGCGCCGAGTCGAGCTGGCAGCATCTGCCTGGAATGGGGCCAAGCTGGCTCCCCCCTTTCCAGGCTGCCGTTGGTTAGACACCCCCTCACCCGTTTCTTGCCCTCTCGGTCTTTGTCGCTCCCTACTCCGGGGCTAAGAATACGGAGAGACCCGAACAGTTCTAGAACGGGTTTAATTTCCTTTCCAGTGTTTACTTATCGTTCGAGAGGCGCTTATCTCGATGAATATATAACGATTAATGCAACCCCAGGTTTCCAGATAAGTGATTGTGATGGAGATTGTTGGCGAGAAAATAGACAATTATCCGCTGTTAGATTTATATAAAGATCGCATTAACTTGAATTAGTTATCAGACAAAAGAACATCCGAAAGCTGCACCTTGTCTTCCAGACAACCTTTGTTGGGGACAGATCCTGGCCAGATTTTTCTAAGCCACTAAGGGTAGCTGACAGGGCGGGAGGGATGTGTGTGTGTGTGTGTGTGTTTGTTCCAAGCTTTCCCCCCTCCCCCGAGCAAAAGGCAAAGAGGGGCGGCCCAAGGAGTCCAAGGCCATGGAGATGTTGTCGAATATTCAGGGCAGGAAGGAGGAACTTTTAGATGACTCCCCAGGAGGCCCTGTAGAGCTCCTTTGCTTCCACTGCGCTGTTCCTGTTGGAGAAGAATCAGCTTGTCTCTCTCCTCACCATTACCTCCTCCCCCAATACTGTTAGGAGGGGAGGCTGTCATTAAATAGGAGCGAAAGTGTCCTGTTGGGGAAGGGAAGGACGCGCGCTCGACCCCGAGGAATTCTTAAAGCCACAGGGCTTCCACTCACTGCCCCTCCCTTCTCCCCCCCCCGCTGAGAAAGAGGGGAGGACAAGCCCAGCGGCCCCCATTGTGTCGGCAAACAATTGTCCGGCCTTTCTTCCTCCGCGGAGGTGAGCCGAAAAGTCTTGGAAGCTCGTGGGGCTTCAAGGGAGTGCTGGCGTGGGGAGGGGATGGGATACACAGGCGCTCGCGGATCTCTCCGTGTCAAGCAATTTTCTCCCCCCCCCAGCCCTCCCCGTTTTAAACTGCTGCCGTGGAAGTTCAAAACAGAAGGGGGAAATCGAGCCACTCCAGTGACAGGGGAGGAAAAGAGCTTTGGCGGGCGTTGCTGCTGGAGATGCGAATTGGCTGCCGCCCAGGAGCTGGCGAGAGTCAGACGCTGGGCCTTCGGCTCCTTCCCAAGAGAGGGCCCATCCGGTGCGGGAGGGGGGCGCTCCTTCCCGCTTGCCAAGCGAGCTCTCCCCCCCGCAAACCTCTTGCTGGGCGCGCTCCCAGGGCCTCTCCGCGCACTGCGGCGCTTTCTGGATCCCCGCTGAAAGGAGCGTCTAATGACCCCCCGTTCCCAAGGCAGGCAGGCCGGCCTCGGCTCTGTGTGGTCCAGGCCTTCCTTTCCCAGCTCGCCCCTCTCGGCGGTCGGGCGAAGGGGCTCCCTCGGCTCGTTTGCACCTGCGTCGCTTCTGGCTCCTTCAGGAACGCGCTGAAGCTTGTAATCAGCTTTGTAAAGCCATTGAGCGCCCGGCCGAGGGAAACTTCCAAGGCTCGCGGAGGACCGGCCGGTTGAATGAGAGTCAGCATGGGGCGCCTCTCCAAGGCCCGGCGCTGCCAAATTCCAGCAGAGCCCCGCACAATCGCTCCACACAAGCGGGGACGCGTCCCCCGCCCTGAGAAAAGAAAAGCGAAAATGCCAGTCGCAGAGGTTGGCCGTTTGTTCCCAGATTAGGAGCGAAACTCGGGAGGCTGCTCGGCCGGATTAACCATCCAGCTATCTATTTCTCATCTGCCCATCCAGCAAGCAGCGGAGGCTCCTCTTTGAGTGTTGGCTGGGCAGAGGATTTGTGTGTGTGTGTGTGTGTGAGAAAGAGCGTGCCTGTTGTGCTTGATTAAGAAAGGTGGCCTCACCATTATAAGCAACTCTGACGAAAAATAGCTTGCTCCCTTTAAAACGCAAAACTATGCCTTGCGACCAATTTATTTTTGCAGAGTATCTGATTAGGATCGCTGGTACTACAATATTTCAAAACTGTGTTTGGTAATTGCGGCGGAAAGGAAAGGAGGAAAAAACAGGTGGGGGGCGAGGAGCAACACCAGTTAAAACCTCAGGCCCGGATAAAACTTGGCCACATTTGCAACCCAACAGCATTTCTCCTTTTACCCCACCGGGGCTCCGTGCAAGCGAGATGCCCCCTCAAGCTCAGTGGGAATTGGGAGGGGGTTCCAAGCCCCTCTTTTGTTAGAGCCGAGTTGCATGAGAAAGGCCGCCACCGAAGAGGACAAAGACTTGGAAAAGATGCAACTGTGGCACAGGATGCACCGGTACGGTCAGAGGGTGCCTCGCCTCCTTTTCATCCTCGGGCCCTAGAAGTGCCTGGTGAAGTGTTGCCCCAGCGCCCCGCGAAAGCTCCGGAAAAATCCGAGGATTTTTGTTTTGGTTTGCATTTGGTTTGCAGGACGCCAGAGTGAAAGGAGCTCGCCTTCTGTGATTTACTACTTGCCGATTCCACAGAAAACTAGGCGGGACCGTGGCTCATTTCGAGACAGCTTAACTTAGTGGCGCCTTGATTGATCCCTAAGGACGACATTTTCACTCAGGTTTTATGTCAAGAGTTCTTAGGTTCGATATCGTCAGGCCTCTGGGAAATAATTAATTTACCTTCTAGGAAATGACACTAGGCCAACCAAGTTTAAGGCTGTAACACCAACCTGCCTTTCAGCCCGAATCCCTTATTTATGTGGAAAACTTAACTCGTTCTAGAAACTTTACGGCATCAAAAAGGGCCTGCACGGCCGCTCCTTTGGGGAGAGGTAGTGCGTGTACCCTGCAGCCTTTGCAGGCAAGCCGAGTTGCTGGAAAGCAAGATCTGAGCCCGGGCATCTAAGCGAGGCTGCTGGGAGTTGGGGCCCGATGGAGTGGTGGGCGCGTCATGGTGAAGCCGAGCTGAAGCCTTTGGGTGCCCCAAGGACAGGGCAGGAGCGGCCCAAGGGAGTTGAGGCCCAGCGGGGTCCCTTGGCTGGGAGAGTGATCGCCCGCGCTTTGGCCCGGCCTTTTTCAAACGTCCCCTTTCCCACCGCTTTTTCCGTGCTCTCCTTTAGATGTGCGGGGGCTACACCTTTCAAAATTCCCAGCCACTCGGCATAGGAATTCGGGGAGCTGCAACCCCAAGCAAGCAGAAGAATTCTGTTCTGGGCCTCGTGCAGAAGGCCCCTGACCCTGCGAAATTTCCTGAGGTTGGTCTAGAGGCAGGGCGGCCCAATCCGGCTTCACGGACTTGTGCCCCGTGCTGAAAGGGCGTTAGATTCCGCCTCTTCGGTCGCGCAGTGCGAAGCCCGTTTTCTTCACAGCGCGTTTCTGATTTACCGCCACTCCCTGTCCTGTGCTCTTTATTGCGTGGAGAACTACTTTCGCAACTTTCCAAGGAGCTCAGAATGATCTCCCGTAATTAAAAAAGCGATAAATAAAATCCCGCGTTATCTTTTCATTCTCAAAATGGCGGCTAGTGGCACCAGTCAGTTGTCCCACTTAGCGCTTGGTCGTCTAAATCTGGTCCCTGGGGTCCAGCTTTTCCGGGCCGGAGAATCACTCGGCAGTCGCCAGGGCCGCTCAGCCAAGTTCTCTTTGTTGCTAGTTCATCATGAGGCCAGGAGCCAAGGCGTCCTCCGCACCTGACTCAGCCCCCATCCTCCGGCCGCGCTTGGCTCTTCCCCGGAAGAAGCCCCCTTGGTTCCCATTGCGCTTGGCTTCCGACCGCTGACCAGGCGGAAAGACAGTCCCGCAGGCAACTCTGCAACCTCCCCATCCGTCCCGCCTTCTTCGGGAAGAACTTGTTAAAAGCTGGAGGAAACTACCCTCGAGTAAAGCTGCCCGTCCAGATAGGTTCTGTTTAATGGCCGGCGAATGCGAGGCCCGCGCTCCACGTTTTGCTTATGAAGGCGACGGTTTACATTTTTTAATGCTGATTCCACGCGCGCGGGGGGAGGGAATCCCGTTGTGAGATTTAACGAGTTGATAGGTGTAAACCAAAAGCAGCGAAGGGAATGTTGCGTTGAAGTTTGGATGTAAAGAGAAGCTTTCATTTGAAGCTAAAGAGCACTCCCACTATGAATCTTGCCACCTGAAACTCTGGTAGCCAAACCTTGCCCTCCCTTTCATTCCAACCTACAAAGGAACAATTTCATTTTCTCTCACCCTCCTCTAGCAAATAAAGTTTTCCCTCCTACTTCCACCACCAACTCCCCACCGTCCATCTTGCCTCCCTTGGAACTTGGGCGCTTTCGTTTCTGTTGCTTTGCTTCTTCCAACTATTCTCAGTGACAAGGCAGGAGGATATGCAGTAATTCAGAAATTAGTGAAATTTTATTCTTGGTGGGCGCATTGGATTAAGAGGCTGGGAGAGTGTGAAACAAGTCAACGTGTAATTGTATGATAAGGCTCTCACGAGGAATTTATTGGCCAAGTTGCTATTTCTATTCCTTCCTAATCTCGTTTAGCACATTCATTCTCTGCAATCTGTCTCCATAATCTTCTGTGACAGCATGGCAGCCAATAGAAGCATGCATGTTTGGAGAGAAGAGAAAATATGCAGAGGCGTGATAAACTGATGCTAATTATCCATATTTAGGACACTGAGTGCAGAAGATCAAGGTTTACAAATAACAAACTAGAGCCAATGATGATGACTTCCTCGTGTGGAATATATTGTAGGGGACAAGATAAGGCCTTCACATGCAAAAGAGATTTATTGGTCAAAGGGTTCACCTTCCACTTTTCCACTTTTATACAGCAGTAAATTATTTAGGCTAAATTCACCAGAACATTACTCTTTTATTTGGCAATGTGCCATGACTTGCTCCTTCTTTGTGTCCTTTCAATGCAAATCCTTGTAGTGTAACATCAGTTGATAAGAAACAAATAATTGAAGTAATAGGGAATTCCCTTTAAATTGTGCATTTAAGATAGTGCACCAATCATAATCTAATTGGAGGGAGGGGTTGAATCTGAAGGATAGAACAGAGAGAGCTGAGGAAGGATAAAATGGCCAAAGTTGGCTATTCAGCCAAATTGGTGCCAGCAATATCTAAGAAGAAAAAGATGTGGGTTGGCTATATGAAACCATTTTCACGTGACTTTTCAGTTTTTAAAACTTAAGCAGTTTTTCACATCCATGTAAAAGAAAACAGGTACACATTTAAATTTAGAAGTTATTGCCATCCCCCGTTCTCTTTCCACAAATCAGCTGCTTCCTTTCTATTGTATGGTTGAGGAGTAGTGATCTTAGTACTTTGCAATAATTGTGCCATACTTTTTCTGCCAAATGCTTTGGCAACTAGAGAAGAGCGCTGCTTTGGAATGGTTTATGGGATTGGGTAAAGTTACTTCTTCTGCAAATGGTAACATTTTTCACGTATTTATGTGGCATTTATTTTAATTTTTTCCTTTCCCCCCCCAAAAAATACTTCCATCTCTATAGCTTCTGATTTTCATACCACAGCTTGTATTTGAAAGTTAAGATCTTTTAGTTTATTACATATAAGTAATATGCCCTTGGCCACAGACTCAATAATAAAAGCTACAAATAGATTCAGCTCATAAACAGGAAATTTATATCAGTTAATTTGGAAGACATAGAGCACCAAGGGAGTTAAGAGGTTGGCATAATCTGCAAGCCATTTTGGAGCCTGCAGTTAAACAACTGTGTGGCTCTCCAACAGATTTTCTTGAGCTTAGACTGCAACCTCCGTGTTGATCTGATTTAATAACATGAGCTATTTGTGTATCTTTACCCAAGACATTTTTTAGAAAGATAAGTGGAGTATTATGTATCAGGAATACCTGCCCCAATAAACACACATGCACACACACACACAATCACACACACCAGCAACCCATAGTTTTGTGGGAAAAGGAGCACAATCTTTGTTGAAAATCTGCTCCAAACTGGGGGATTTGGAAAGTCTTCTTGAGATACATTTCAACTTATGAAATTAAGATCTTTGTAGAATTCTCACTGTTCAGGTTGCAATGCTGTTTAATTTTAAATGGTGTGTTCTTATTTGTATTTCCATTGGTATGAAGGAAGTGAAAAAGGAATATTTGTTTTAATCAGGCCTTTATGGTTTCCAGTCAGCCACTCCCTTTTCTCCTGTAAACCACATTATTATCCTGAATTGACTATTTGGGGGGGGGGGGTTCTCAAATGCATTATAACAATATTGGAAATCTAATTGAGAAATCACAGGAAAAACTCTCATTTATGCCCAAAGGAAGAAAGAAATGATGCTCAGAACCAAAATCTTAACATTAAATTCTGGATGGTACTTGAGATCTAGAACTAGTTGTATTAATTTATGTGATCAATGTCCAGCAAATAATTTGAGAACTAAATTATAAGAACTAGAAGATAGGCTTTATTAGAAAGAATTCTTCAAATATTGTTCATTTCCTGCAGATCTAGCCAAAATGAATGGCAGTTGGAGTCCAAAAACTCCAATGGCAGTTGGAGTCCAAAACATCTGAAATTTAAAGAACCAGAGGTTCTACCAAAGACCTGTAAAATTCTCAAGGTTGTTTTTATGGCCCTTGATTCTGGCAAATAGCTTTACTTTAGACCGACACCCAAAAGGAGGCTCCTAGAATCTGAGGAACAGAAAAAACGACGATAGTATCTATTTAAAAAATGGTGACAGCTTTTTTGCATATGTGAGTGCGGAATGCAATATAGTGGAAGCAGTGTTGACTCCTGATGTTCTGGATTAAGCAGAAGACCAAAGAAACACTGTATCTATTTTACTCAAAGACCAAAGAAGAAGAACTTGGGGGTAAATACCAAAAAATTAGCAGAGGTAAGGAGGAACTGGCCTCTTTCAAAATGCCTAGAGTTTTGATCTAGGATATACGTGCAGGACCTTGAGAGAACCACGTGTCTGGTTACTTCTGTTGCATTCAATTCCTTTAATCACAGTGTGCAACCTGATGCCCAGAGCCACACTTGCTTCTTTCACGCAGCATTCTGCTCCACCCACTCTCTATGTGTGGCAACCTGTGCTCATCCTGACTACAGAAAGCCACCTTCACCCTCTCTAGAATCATGGAGGAGATAACAGAAAGGGACAGTACTGAAATGCCTTCATTTTAACATATAGGAAATATCCAAGCTTAATCAGAAGATCAAAATTCACTATCAAATGATTTCTCTACTTCAGATTCTCTCAGGTTTCATACATTACTGAGTTCTGAAAACTGTAGTTTCTGCTCATTTTCTGACACTTGCAGTGCATTTCTAGTAGCAAGAAGCAGGGGAAGGCTTCTCTGGATTTTGCCTCTTATTGGGAGGGGAAGTTTATTAGGAGTTTCCACAAGGCTAAAAGCAGGGCATCAAACACAGTTGAAAACAAATGAATTGCTTTCACTTGTTCATTCAACCATTCAGCTTTGCCCTTCTTAAAAGTTATATGCGAGGGAGGTGATATTAATTACTTATATAGTTAGGAACTTTTAGTCTGAACAAATTAATTACAAATAAAAACCCACTAACTACTCTACTCTACGTGTATTTCGTCTCTGGTGCCATCCTTGGGTGTGGAGATCACAACCTCTAGCATTCCTGGGCAGTGAGTGGAGAAAGTGGGGAGCATAATAATTTCAACTCTGTCTGCAAATCACCTTCATCATGAACCCTCTTTATGTTAAATGGTAGAAAGTCACACTGAATTCCATGGCACACTCATTCTGATATGTGTGTACAATCCGAAAATAGCTTAATTAAAACTATTAAAGTAGAAACATATACTCACTCACCTGAGAGTAAATGTAACACTTAATTTTAAGAAGATACCTATAAAATAGCATTAGTAATCTCACTGATAATTGACTAAAAATGTATGGAAAAGCGAAAAGCACCTGATAACTTCATGAAAAAATGAAGGTGAGGAAGTTTAGAGTATTTAGATTAGAGTATTGGACGATTTTGTTTACAATCATGCCAATAAAAGTTTGAAAATATTATAATTTATATGGTGTATAAATCATAGATCTGCTATTAGACCCCTTGCAATTTGCCTACCAAACAAATAGATCGGCAGATGATGCTGTTAACATGGCACTGCACTACATCTTACAACATCTTGAATCTCCAAGGACCTATGCATGCAATACCATTATTCCAGAAATTCTTCTCACTAAACTGACTCAGGTAACTGTGCCGGACTATATTTGTTGTAAGTGGATTATAAGCTTTCTAACAGATAGGAAGCAGCAGGTGATGCTAGGCAAAATCACAAAGGATACCTGTACAATTAACACAGGTGACCCCCAGGGCTGTGTGCTCTCTCCATTACTCTTTTCTCTGTATACAAATGACTGCACCTCAAAGGATCCCTCTGTTAAAATACTGAAGTTTCCAGATGATACAACAGTCATTGGTTTCATTTGAGATAATGATGAATCTGCATACAGACAGGAAGTTGAACAACTGGCCCTGTGGTGCGGCTGTAACAATCTTGAACTGAACACACTCAAAACTGTAAAGATGATAGTAGATTTTAGGAGAGGACTTCCTATTCAACATACAATATTAGACAACACAGTAACAACAGTAGAGACATTCAAGTTTCTAGGTTCTATAATCTCCCAGGACTTGAAATGGACACCTAACATCAAAAACGTAATTTAAAAAGCATAACAAACAATGTTCTTCCTGTGCCAACTCATAGAGCTCAGACTGCCCAAGAAGCTGCTGATATAGTTCTACAGAGGAATTATTGAGTCTGTCCTTTATACCTCTATAACTGTCTGGTTTGACACAACAACCAAACAGGACAGACACAGATTTCAACATATAGTTAGGACTGCAGAAAAAACAAATTGCAACCAGTCTGACTTCCACTGAGGACCTATATATTATTGTATGAACCAGAAAGAGGGCTGTGAAAATATCTACAGAGCACTCACATCCCTGGACATAAACTATTTCAACTTTTTCCCCTACAACTCCCCCCCCTCAACGTCAAAACAATTAGACACAAAGACAGTTTTTGTCCCATGCCATCACTCTGTTAAACAATGAATTCCCAAAAGACTGTCTTATGCCCTAGGTCTGGATATCAAACCATGTAGTAGGGCTGTAATATTATCCTTCTCATCTTTCCTATTACCTATTCCTTTAGCATCTTATGACTATCATTTTGTTGTTTGATCTTATGATTTATGTTAATTGCTTTTATTTAGTATCTGATGACGATCACTGAGTGTTGTATGATTATGATCATGATGTATAACTTGTTGCTTGTATGTACACTGAGAGCTTATGCACCGGAGACAACTTCCAATCACACTTAGCCAACAAAGAATTCTATTCTATTCTAATTTCAACAGAATTTAATGTTTCCTGCAAATGATAGTCATAGTTAATTCCTGTTGACTTGTTGAAATGGTTTTAAAAGAAATTTTATGTAATAAATAGATCCAATGAAATTCATCTCGCAATATCGTTCCAGAGCTTTTTTAAGAAATTCTTTCATGTTTAGTATAAGAATTTTATGTAATACTGATGACATTCCTTTATGACTAAATGTATACATGCTGTTAATGGTCTTAATGGTTATATCCTAGATAGTATTTGATAAAAGTATTTGATAAAAGAATACATTTTGTACTAAATTTTATGATTTGTTTAGATCAACTTAGATGTTCTGGGTCACAGTTGTCATAATCACTACACCTTCTTGAAATGAAGAACTATTGTCTTATTTAATAGATTTGTGTATAATCAATCTTTCAAAGTCAAGTTGGTTTTTCTCCATTTTATACTAACAACACTATTAGCCAGATTAGATGAAGAGATAGTGATTAATTGGTCCAGTGAAGTTCATGGTTAACTGTAGATTTGAAACTGGAGATTCCATAAGCTAGTTTTGTAACCTAATCACAAACTAGTACCTCAAATCAGCTTAAACTCAATTATGTCTATACTGAATACTTCAGTTAAAATATTTATAGTTTTTGTTTAAATCAAAATATTCATATAGGTTTATGAATTAGCTCCTAAACAATTTTAAAAAACAGGTCTAAATCTACAGGACACATTCTTTTCTTTCCACCTAATGAACAAATCATATATATATCAAACTCATAGTTCAATTCTGGCATTTGCAGATAGAATCAAATTATATTTTTATTTTAAACACAGAAGAACTACCTAGACTCTACAGTGCTCAGGGGATTAATAGTCTGAGTCAGCATGTGGCAGATTTCTGTTCTCTAATCAAGTATAACTGCATCTTCCCATTGAACTCAGATGTACTAAATTGTGCATACCTATTTTGTAATAAAAGGGGCAAATTCACAATCATTTGAAAACTATATCAGGATTATAAATGTTAAGCTATCACTCCCCAGTCATTATTAAATCTTCATGTACTTCTAGATATCCAGTGCTGAATGACCTGAATTTGTATTTTTTCATATTTTAAAAGATTTCTCAATTCATGGGGTTATATCAAGCCTTGAAATCCCATTGAAATTAATAGGATAATTAAAGTTGCCTTTGAAAGGAAAAATTTTAAGCTCACATCAGAAACATATTTTTTGATATTCATGCATTTAGTGCCAATCATAAAGAGCTACATATTTACCATATAATTCCCATCAAGTGTAAGCACTGTTTGGACTAAAAGCTACTGTATAGTTTGTGTTGATATAGCTAATTAAGTTAAAGTTCCTTTTCAGGTGATTAGAATGTTGATGGCTAATCACATATGCAAGTTATTTTTTGGTGCTTCAATTAAATGAGATACTGCTATGAACTCTTCAAATATGTAAAAATATTACATTCTCCTTCTACCATCTCAAATTCTAATAATAAGGCTGACTTGTTAGGAGTTCTTTGTACACTGTTTCTTTGTAAACTGTATTTTAAGAATGCACTAAATTTCTCCTAAAAATTCCTGAGTGGAGGCCTGAAGTTGGATTATCGTTTGCTCTACAGTATAATAGGGAGCAATAACTCTAAGGATAGTAGCCTTGTTAAATTGTACCATTGTTTACTTTAATACTAAGACCAAATTGGGAATACCAAGTAATATAGAAAGGACTAGTATTTGAGTTTTTAAGGTTAGCAACCACCAAATCTAATCACAGAACTTTTTATACTAATTACTATCTGTAATAATTCAACCAAGGACTGATCTGATATATCTACATACACATATTTTCTTTTAACAGGAATTCTTGATTTAACTGATGGACTGAACATATTACTCTGTGAATGGGGAAGTAATAAATTGATTTAATAAATAAATAAACATCAAAGACTATTGGATTAAGTGATTTTAGTAACAGCTTCCAAACTGTATTTAGTAATCCTTTATATTCCTGTTTTATTTAGCCAAGTAAATGGGATATCTCTGGTACAAGACAATAATTACTCACCTGTGGCTTTGGCATTATACCAACCAATCTCCTCCTCTTCTCAAGGTCTTGAGAACAACATTGGCAGTTCATTGTTGTCCTTTGTCCCCTTTCCCAATTTTTCTCAGAAAGGGATTTATCCTGAGGCTGTGAGGATTTGGATAAGGGAAGAAAAGAGACTTAATGGTCCTGCCAGGCTACTTTAGGAAAAATGTTTGTATGTAATTAAAGGCAATACACCTTCCTTCCCAGGCTCCCCATCCAAACTACCACTGTCCTTCACAGTTCTGTATCTTAATTTCAGACCTATATTGGTCAGCCCTCAATGGAACCATAGAATGTCTGTGTACTCAGTATTATGAAAATCAGGAATGCGTTAGAATATCCAATTAAATCACTTGATAAAAGTTTTTACATCAGTTTCCTTTACATATGTATAATGAGGTCTCTCCTAAAAGGTGAAATTTTATTAGATGAAAAATTGCTGTGGAGGTGATTTTTGGTAAAAGGATTTTCACCTGTGAAGATATATTCGCATTATTTTTTAATTTTGCAAACTTCCAGTATTAAACATATAAGAAATAACCTAGTTATTTTAATGGATAATTGCCTTATTTGCCTCAGCAAGTATCTCTTAATAAGAGATGAGAGAATTAAAGAATGAGAATTAAACAGGTAATGATTGACTTAACTAAATTCATCTCTACTTTAATTAAAAATTCATTTTCTGGTCCCATGTGATATGTCTACACTTCTGTTTCCAGAGGTTCTTTAAAATGTGAATTTTTCATTTTTCCCTTAAATTTAATTACTCTAGTAAACAAGAACTTCAAAGTACTTGGAACAAATACAATAGAGAGAGAGATTGTAATGAGCTGGCAGATTTCCTAAGGTGGAAGAATAGACTGTGCCACTTTTATATTTCAGGTGGGTGTTCTGGTGTCACACTGTTGCTGTTGTTAAATATTTGACTATGTGAAAAACAAAAGAAAGCAAAGCAAAGCAAAACAAAACAAAACAAAAAAAGAATCCTATCTGTAAATAACACAGGAGCTTGCAAGGTTTCTCCCAAGTGTCCTGAACTCCCCCACTGACATCTGAAGTAGTCTACTCCACTCCACTGTTACATCTCAAGAGTCCACCATCCCATTTTGCTGCAGGACTAGGCTAGGCCTTTTTTGGTATAAGATTAGTATCTCTAATAATCTATTCGCACTTTTCTTCCATTACAATAGTCTTTTTCTTGCAATAAAACTAGAGGACATTATTTATATATGTAATATTTGAACAACCAAGACTTTGAACTGTGACTTCCTATCTTTAGCACAGGAAATGGATGGGAAAGGAAAAAAGAAGTTCCTCATTGCTCCAGCACTATATTTTTTTCTATAGGAAAAATATGAAGTACAAGGATATTATTAATATTCATATCAATGGAATGTGTTCTATTTTTGATTCCTTAGTTCTACTATAAAAAAGCAGAAAGTTTAGGAAAGTATGGGCACATTCTGTATTTTCCCAACCAGTTTTGCTGTGGTGAAATGGTGGTTTTAAAAAAATAAGCAACTAGTGTTGCATAAGCTTGGAAAGGGGTCACAAGAACAGCTGCCAACACCAGCCCCTATCCAGCAGGGCCTACAATTGAGAGCCGACATAGCGTATCCTACATGGCGGCAAGAACAATGATGGTGTTTGCTTGGCTTGAAAAGGCAGAAAGTGCCCAAGAGGCCTTCTTTGCACATCCTTCAGCAAAGACTTAATTGCCTCAGCAAGTCTCCACAGACTGTGCTTTTGCTGCAGATGGTGGTGGCCTTTGGTACAAGGTAAAAAATTGCCATGGTTGGAGTTTCATTTGCCTAATATGTTGCCTAAATTATCTGCATTATCATGATCTGTGAGTTTCTTCAGCCTAATTTCAGTTGTGGTATTTATTGTTCATGTGTTTGTTAAATCCAGAGATCTGGATGTTCCTTTTTTTTCCTAGACAAGAAAGCAATACTAGTTTCCCACACATATTCCCTTTTGTTAGTACATAAATTATTTTTCCACAAATCTATAGAGCTACTTGTGGTAATCTCCCCTTTTTAAAATTAGCTATTTTAGATAAGGTTAACAGTAGGGAGAACTTCCAGAAAGCAGGGTGGAAAAGCTGAGTAGAAGTAGCTGGCCTGCAAAATGCTATTCCTCAATTATATCAGCACCAATCAGTCTTAAGGCAATCTTCCCCAACTTGGCACTCTTCAGATATACTGAACTACAAATCCCACCATCCCCAGGCAGTGTGAAGAAAGTTGTAATTAAGTGCATCTGGAGGATGCCAGGTTGCATAAGACTGTTCGTAGGTGTTGCTTGTTTTTTCTCCATTTGCCAGGTGCATCTTCTTACAGTAGGAAGAAGGAATTGCAACTCCAGCCCAACTTTTACTTGCTTTGGGTGACACTGATTGAAAATGAAGGGAGTTAAGACTTCACCAGCATCTTAAGGCCATAAATTCCCCAATCCTGCCCTTATTCCTGGAAATATCACACAGCTGAATTTCATAACAGACTATCTCTGTGATGTTTTGTCAGACAAAACAGCTTCTTAAATGCAAGCTTTCAGAGAGTTATGAGGATAAATTTAGGTGGAGAGGCATGGACTTGGATATAGGAAGCTCTCATCCAAAACCCTGCCAGTTTCTTCACTTTTATCTTAGCCTTTTGGTTCTCGAGGTTGAAAGAAGATACTATATACAAAAACAATTTTCTCAGAAAGTGTGAGGTTTTTCAATGGTTCTGATGGTGCTGTTAAAGATACAAGTGGGAGACTGTGAGGACTAAGTTCTCACTAAGCATGGAAGCTACTGAGGTGATCTGGCCCAGTTATTCTCTTCTCAGTTCTAGGAAGAAGATAGCCAAGGCAATGGCCACTTCTGAAAACCTGCCAGGAAAACTTCAGGGGCTTGTCTACGTAATCACACCACAACTCAAGACATGCTCACACACACATTCTGAATGGCCTGGAGGCAGAAAGTTTATCTGACATCCCCAGTACACCCATTCTTCTCACTTTGAAATCAATAGCCCAATAAATGGTAGTCTGTAAAGATATGCAACTGCTAAAACCTTGGTTTCACTGTTAATTTGTCCTGCCGAGAATGTCGATAGCGAACAATATTCGGGATGGAGCCCCCACTCCCTTAGGGAGGAATTGTTTTGCAAGAGTATTGGCAGCGCCCGACTCCGCCCGAGGAAATCAGAATCCCGCCGCCTAAAGATTGGGCCGCAACCCAACCACCAACGAATTTCTCCCAAAATGGCCACCTCCTTCTTCTTCGCGCCAGAGCCGGCATTTTTCGGGCCCTTGGCCGAGCGCCTGGCCCGGATTCGCTCCCCCTTACGCGCGCAGCAGGGGGCTCCGGTTTCACTTCTTGCCCGGCAAGCCGCTTACAGCAGTGGGAGCCGTCAGCGGTTTTGGCGGTCGGGTGATCGTAAATCGGTTTGACTAGCCGCTGATCCCGGGGTCAGATCTCTCCGGTTTGCTTAATCCCACGCTCTCCAAACACCCTCACCCCCCCCCTTCCACTTTTCGCACCGCCGCCCTGCCCTGCCCTGCCTCCAGCCCTTGCGCTCCCGCCCCCAGGCCTGAGGCGCTCAAAAGAAGGAGGGCCGCTATTCATCCGCGGAGAGCTGAGCGGCTCGCCACTTACCTCTGGGGAGGGCCGGTTCAGTGAAAGGAGAAGGGCTTCCGAGAAGCCACGGAGGAGAGTCCCAAGAGAGGAACGGAGGGGACCCCCCGGAGGGAAGCGAGCGCAGCCAGACTGCGGGGGATGGCCAGCAAAGGCAGGCCCAGACTGAGTTTCGGGGAGGGGTGGTTGAAGAAAATGGGAAGTTGCGTGGCTGATCGGGACTCAGCTGCGGCGGCCCGGGGAAATGGTTCTTTTCAATGGGATTACCGACCCTGCCATTCGGTAGGTGGGGCGACGGGAGTGTTCGGTATCAAGGAACAGCCGCAAGACTTATTTGCTGCGACGATACGTTTCACTCCCAGGGAAATCGAGGCCTGCACGGGAGACTTCTGCCTGGTTTCCTCAGGGGTTCTCCTTGGCTCTGATTACTCTACGGATTAGGCAGGGGGACGGTCAACATTAACACCCCTGGGGCTCTCCCTAGTGATTCTCTCGGTTGCTGTGACTGGGTGTCTCCGGAATTTGAGCAAGGGTACTAAAAAGTTTCAAGAAATTGACCTGCAAATCAGGAGTATCCTAAACATGAGTGGATAATGAGGGTGGTTGCTCTGGTGGAAAAGACGTGGATCGGGGGAAAAAGAATTGGTGAAGTTGGAAACGCGCCCCTCAAAACTGGCGAAGGTATCGGTCAGTCCTGGTCGTAGGCAGCCCTAAGAGCCACCCTCTCGTCTCCCTGGCCGTCAGCTCCCTTTAGGCAAAGCTTCGCCGCACCACTAGCCTCTTTCCCACCAGCCCGCTTCTGGGAAACGAGTTAGACGATTACGGGGCGGGGGAGCGATTATTCGGAGTGGGAAAGACGCTCTCGGAGATAAGTAATAGTAAAAAGAAAGGCAAGCGTTGGAGTTGGGGAGATCGCAGAAGGGGGGGATGCGAGGGTCCGAAAATGAAGGACTCCCAAGTGAGCGGCGAGAAAGAGAATCTGGAAGGACGAACAGGGAAGAGGAAAAAAAGATTCAGGAGGGGTTAGTCAAGTTGCAAAAGGGGATTGTGGCAACTTGGGGCGTTAAGAAATTCAACCCACCCGAGATCTGCTGTGCGGGAAATTCTGATGTCAGAACAGAGAGAACAACTTTTCAGGCGCAGAACTTCGGCGCGAGATGGGCCAGAGAGGATTTAGGTCAGGGGTAGTCAACCTTGGCTCTTTTATGACTCGTGGACTTCAACTCCCAGAATTCCTGAGCCAGCACAGCTGGCTCAGGAATTCTGGGAGTTGAAGTCCACGAGTCATAAAAGAGCCAAGGTTGACTACCCCTGATTTAGGTCCTAATTGCTAATGATGGAATACATCACCAACGCTTAACTGCGCGCCGAATTCAGTTCCTCTTGTTTTTTCTTGGCGGTTTGCTGTGATCGGCGAGGAAAGGCTGGGAAAGGGCAGATTGGTCGCCCCTCCCCCCTCTTCCCTCCCGACCCCCCACAAGCGCTCCGGCTGGGGGCTTCATTGTGCGTTTTTCACGGTTCCCTAAGCAGATCTCAGAGTGTTCCCACCTCCCACTTGGCTAAGATCAGATCTGAACGGGCCAGAAAGCGGGCTGTCTGATGGAGGAGAGGGCAGGGGAAGGAAGGGGCTGCTTGAAATTCGATTTGAGGCTGTCCTTGGAGCAGCGTTGCAAGTTCTCGTCGGTGCCCGGAAACGGCCTGCGTCCTCCAAAAGAGCAAAGAGGCTCAAATCTACCTGGGAACGTTGGATTTGTTTGCGGGTTATGTGCAGCGCTTATCCTTGGGCTGAGGTTTTGACCTCCTCCTCCGGGATGGAGTGCGAGAGAGAAGCCAGCCGGGGGGGTATATTGTTCTCGTTCCCCACTACAGTCCCGAAGTGTGGGTATCCGAGCTTCTCAAAACCACCGTTCCTCACGCTCCGTTGCCTCTAAGCTGATCTGGAATAGCGTCCAGGCAGCACTGAAGATGCAGCCTTCAGTAGAAAGAAAACCCACACAGGTGGTTTTAATAGTTTTTTCCAGTGAAACTGTAGGGTGGACAATTCTGCATTTCCAAAGCAGAAGTATTTAAAATAAATCAATGGTTTACAACTTAGTTTAGCTGTCTCTATTCAATCACTCAGTAACAGGCAATTTCATTTTTTTTAAAAAAAAAAAAATTCCTTAATTCTAACTTTATTAATATTAGGATTTATTCTATGAGGATTGTTTGACTTGTTTCTGCACAGAAAGATTTTAAAAGAAAGAAAAATAAAATAGAAACAGACCCTAATTGTTGAGACGCAAACTGAACAAATCTAATAAAGATAGTATTTTTTTTTGTCATATCATGACCATTAGCAATACAGGGACACTGGGCAACCAAAACTAAGTATTTTCTAGTCCAACTGATTGTAGTTGGACAACCAACAAGCACACACTTCATTATTTCCCAATGGATCTTTAACACACTATACTTTGGCCTACATTATTTCTCTAATACCAATAAAGGTAAATGTTTTAGGGCTTGGGGGTATATTTGAATCAGGAGGTTAATGGGAATATATTAATAGTACCACAGATGTTATTATAACACCCAGAGTTAATACTCAGAACAAGAGATTTGAAATAACAAACCTGATGCCAGAATGTGGAGGTAGTACATTTGGCATTTAACTTTCCCCGTCCACTTCTTCCCTCACCCCACCTCTCCCAGTTCCTGGGATGATTTGCATGCAAAGGGAAATGCAGATTACTTTCTCAAACGCTAATGGGTTTATTACATTTCTTACAAAATCAGATCTGGGTCTGACAGCTGCCAATTTAACGAACTGTAGCTGAAGATCCTCACCGATTATTTGCACAGATTGCAAGCCTCTATAGTTTGTGAACAGGTGTACTGAAGTAAAGGTGCAATTTTTGGAATGTTTCTGCCTTTCTCTGTCTTCTCAACCAACACTGAAATGTGACAGGGAGAAAGAAAGAGCAGATTAAGCACCAATTGGTTTATCCAGAAGAAGCAGCCTTCCCTTGGCAGAATCTCAGTTGAGAAATGGCACACAGGTCCACTGATGTCACAAGAGTACTACTTCAAAACCTTCATCTGCAGTACTGGGGGGCATCAGAGAAATGTGTGGGTGTAGAGGGAAGAGGTAGAATTAATCAAGGATCGAACTGTACTGAATAAAATAAGCAAGCAAAATGGAAATATATTTTATTTCCCTTTTTAAAAACAAAAAACCGCAATCTATAAAGAAAACTAATCATTTAAATAAAGATGGCCATTGCTTAGACCGCAAAACAATATACTATAAGCAGTTTGTAAAAGAAATTGAATCAGTCAGCTCTTGCGGTCTTTAACCACATCACTTCAAAATAAATGACGCTGAAACCAGAGGACCTTACTTCTAGAAAATGTGTGTGGCTTCTCATCTGTCAAAGGTTTTACTCTGGAATAAACTGGCACCCACCCAAGGATTTCATAGAGATCCAGTAGTAGTTACTTCTGAGTAAGTTGCTTCAGGAACTGCAGGCAATGGATACAAATAAAATATTAAATGTTTGCTTTATCCAATATTTTTCCTCTGGACTTCATTGCCATCCCCCACCCAGGCTATTAACAGGCATGATTTCCTTATATGTTTTTTCTTTTTTTCAAGCTGAAACAATAATTATAATCTGCAACCTGACCTTTGGCTTTTGTATTCTGCCAAGTTTAATATCTAACTTCATTTTAGCCACAGAAGAAATCTCTTTTAAACTAAAATTTGAAACATTAAACCACTGAAATTTCTGCAAACAATATATTATTTGTATGTAACAGCATTTACTCTCCCCCCAAAGATCATTTTGCTGGGGCAATTAAGAAACCATTTTTTAAAAGTTAACTATCCTTCATTATGCCTAAGCTTGATCAATATTCATACAAGAAATGGTTTTTTATCTAAATACCTCAAACACAGTGTGGAGTGAAAGAAATTGGGAGCTGAGGGAGAAGGAGGCTTTGTCCAAACTTTTTAAAACTCTGGTGCTAACTAAAGAAACGGAAGTTAGACAAAAACTTACTTATGTTTACCCAAGCAGTTACACAATTTAACAAAACAAATGAAATGCAGTTTAGAAATGCTTTACTGCATTGCCTTCTTTAACCATACTGTACAGATATTAAAATAATATCCCAAACCTACACCACTTAAAAACAAATAAAAACCCGACTTTCCTACCTTTGCTTTTTTAATTCTACCTTTAATATTTTTTTAAAAAATAACTCAAGGTGGCAAACATATTCAATATTCCTTCCTCCTTCTTTTTCTTCACAACAACAACAACAACCCTGTGAGGTAAGTTGGGCTGAGAGAGAGTGACTGGCCCAAGGTCACCCAGCAGGTTTGGGACCATCCTCCTTTTTGCAGCCTGGTGCTTTTAAATCTCTAGACCTAAAACCATGAAAATCTACCCCATGTTAGATTTTTGTTGCTTCCCATTTTTTTCAGTTATATTTATACATACAAAGTGTCCAGTTTAAAGGCATGTCATGAATTAGTATATTTTGGATCACCTGGTTCCAATCTTATTTTAAAAGTGATTTAACTCAGAATCAAACTTATCTTTAGATTTTTATTTGTTTTCTTCTTCAGCGAAAATGCTTTTTAGTAAACTATATACACATTTATGAATTCCCTTTTAATGCCTAAAATTAATTAAAATTATTCCACAATGCATTTACAAGAAAAAAAATATATAAAAAGTTACCAAAAGAAAAATGCAGACATAAGAAACATTTACAAAATTCAGAATATTGTTCTTGATCATGAAACAAAAACCCTTATAAATAAACAGAACCAAAAGAACCTTGTTTTATAAGAAGCACCCCCAAAAGTTTTAAGATGGTTCTTGACTTTATTTTTTTTTTTCTTTCATTAGGCTTTAACATCTTCAAACGAAGTTTGCCCCAATGGCGACCAGTTAATGCTTCTATATGGCAAAGAAGTTGGCATCGCCCAAACCTCTGCATTATTAATAATAATTAGCATATTCTTCTCAGTTGCTCTCCCCATCCCCGGACTGCTTAGTAAAATAAAAAAGGCTAGGTGGTTTGTGGGTGAATGATAAATACTGTACAAAAGGGGGGGGGGAAATCTCAGTTAAAACACAGTTCCTCTAAAACAACAACAGAAGGAATAATAACAATAATAATAATAACAACAACCCCCACTGGTTTCAAAACCTAGTTCTTTGGGCTGAGGAGTTAGCATTACAGCAACCTGTTACCTTTTTCTCTTCATTATCCTTTGTACTATGAGTGTTTGTTATAGTAATAATAATAATCAGGACTTCAGTGCATCGTCCTCATTCTGTACAAAAAGGGGCTGCGGGGAAGAATTGGGAAAAGGGACGGCGCAGAGGGAGCCAGCCCGCTCCAAGGAGCACATCCCCTTTGGCGGCAGGGCCGGCGGCGGCGGCGGCGGCGGGCGGCGTCGTCCATCCTTCGGTCCGTCTCAGATGTGCGTCAAGGGCACGGTGCCGTTCACCCCTGTGCTGGTGCCCTGATAGTGCTGGGGTAAGGAGTGGAGCCGGCTTTGGGCAGCGGCCGCGGCGGCGGCGGCTGCGGCGGCTGCAGCCGCTGGGTCCCCGCCTTCACTGCCGGGCAAGTACATACTGATCATTTCGCGCAGGTCCCCGGGACAAGGGGCCCGCGAGTGCGCTGAGGTGACGGGGGGGCTGACGCTAGGCTCGGATTTGACCAAGGACCCCAGCGCCCCGAGAGCTCCCGACGAGGCGGCGGCCGCGGCGGCGGCGGCGGCGGCGGCCGCAGCAGCCGAGTTCTGGTGCGGCTGGGCGCCGTAGGAGATGCCCCCGTAGGCCGACGGCGAGGCGCTCATGTAGCCCTGCGAGTTGGAGATGGGGCTGTACTGGAGGGCGCCCATGTCGTAGCGGTGCATCGGCTGGGGATTGTGCGGGTGCGGGTGATGGGCGTGGGCGTGCGGGTGGCCACCACTGCCCGGGTGCTGGCTGTAAGCGAGCTGCGCCTCTTGCATCATCGCCGCCGCCGCCGCCGCCGCCGCCACCGAGCCCGGGTACGCGCCGTTAGCCCAGCCGTTCATGTGCGGATAGCCGCCGCCGGAGCCTCCGCTGCCTCCGCCGGCGCTCCCGCCACCCCCGGGGCCGCCTCCCCCGGGACTCTCCAAGCGCTGGCCGACCCCGACGGGGCTCACTCCTACGCCCATCGCCCCCGGAGGGCCGCCCCCGGGACCGCCGGCGCCGAGCAGCCCGCCGGCCAGGGAATATTTGTCTTTCTTTAGCAAAGTCTTGGTCTTTCTCCTCGGCCGATATTTATAATCCGGGTGCTCCTTCATGTGCAGCGCCCGCAGGCGCTTGGCCTCGTCGATGAAGGGTCTCTTCTCCGCTTCGGACATGACTTTCCATTCAGCGCCCAGGCGCTTGGAGATCTCGGAGTTGTGCATCTTGGGGTTCTCTTGGGCCATCTTCCGCCGCTGGCCCCGCGACCAAACCATGAAGGCGTTCATGGGCCTCTTCACTCGGTCTTGGTTGGCCTTGGGACCCCCGCCGCCGCCACCTCCGCCGCCGCCGCCTCCTCCCGCACCGGTTTGGCCCGTCAGGTTGGTGGTGACCTGGGCTCCACCGGGGGAGTGCATGTCCGCCTCCATCATCATGCTATACATTCACGCAGTTTGCTAGGGGCCACCAGGCTCCACAATGTCAAAACATAGAGCAAAGGAGCCGCGCGTCTGCCGAGCGGAGGGGCGAAGCGAAACGCAGACGCAGGAGCCCGGGAGAGACGAGGAGGTGCCGAGGCGCAAGAAAGGATATAAGGGTGCACTACGACGATCAAAGGTAAGGAGGAGGAGGAGGGAGCCCCCAAGAGTCTGCCTGTGGGGGGGCACTCCGGTCGGTCCCTGTGAGCTTGAAGAAAGGGCGGGAGCGCGCGCGCGGGAATCTCCTCAGGCGGCAGCAAAACTTTCTTCCTCCGGGGACCGCCTCGGCCCGAGGCAAACGGCGGCGGCGGCGGCGGCGACTCGAACAGGTGCAAGGCGGAGAGCCGGGTAAAGAAGGGCGAAAGTCCCGCAGCTCCACCGCGCCGGGGAGACGGGAGAAAATGTCAGCCCGGCTCTCAAGGCTTCTTTTCGTCCTCTCGCCTGGTGCACGCGCGCTTCGCAGGCAGGACTCCCCTCTTTCTCGCCGCTGCCGAAGTGATCTAAGGCCCCCCCCTTCTCGGCTAACTTCCACCGGCGGAGAGACAGAGAGGAGGAGGAGGGAGGGAGGGAGGGAGAGCGCGGAGGGAGGGAGGGAGCGTGTGTGACTCGCATCCGCCGGTCCCAAGTGAACGGAGGGAAAGAGACAGGAAACCCCCCCTCCCCCTCTCTCACCTCAGCTCCCCGCAAAATCAAAAAGGGGAGAGAAGGGACGTAGTTAAATGATAAGCACCAAAGGAAAGGAGGAAGGGGGGAAAAGAAAGAGAGAGAAAGAAAGAAAGAAAGAAAGAAAGAAAGAAAGAAAGAAAGAAAGAAAGAAAGAAAGAAAGAAAGAAAGAAAGAAAGAAAGAGAAATATAGGAAGAAGGGGAGGAGAAAAGAAAGCCTCCAGCCAGGGAGCAGAACTTGCACAATAATTTGTTCTCGGTGGTTTCCCTCCTCGCGGCCGGAGGAACCAGGAAAGGAGGAGCAGCCGAGAGATTCGGCGAGAGAAGAGCCCGGGAGCCATACAAGGCGCCCCGAACTGGGATTAAATGAGTTTGCCTTGGCCAATGGGAGGGCGCCGGCGGGGGATGATTTGCATGGCGCAATTGAGGAGTGACGTCCGGAGGTGAGAAGTACAAACTCTTCTGGAGCTGGCGGGGAAGGGCGGGGGCGGAGAGGGTGTGAATCTCTGGGAGGGGCCACGGAAGGGGTCAGAGCCACCATTAAAACTCTACCCAAGCAGAAGCCGCGACGACGACGACGACGACAACAACAACAACAACAACAGAACCAACTGAAGTAAGCGGTAACAGCCATCAATTGCTACAACAGCGGCATCAATAACGGCATCAATTGCTACAATAACTTTTTGGAGGTCAGATGCCACAAAGGCCAGAGATTCTCATTGGAATCAGAATTCAGGAGGTGTTTTACCTACTAGCAGATCGGGCTGTTCAAAGTTTGAAATGCGCGCGCACGCAGGCACACAGACAGACACACACACAAACACAAGCACACATGGTGGTGCATATAGTTTAGCTGACCCAGCGTGTATCGCAACAAGTGGATTGGTAGAAAGTTTGCCACATGCAAATACAGTTTTGCTCCCAAATTGGAATTTGTATCTTATCTCAAAAAGGTTCTTTTTCTCTTTTTATCAATTCCTTTCTTAAGGCGGTGGAGTGTTTGTGTGGGTGCGTGTGCTTGTGCGTGTGTACATGCACGAGGGCCAATTGTAAAAAAAAAAGTCGCTGGGAAAGATAAAGTAAACTTTTAGATTAACCCTGTGGAATGATTTTATGAGTGTGCAACTTTATGAGTGTGAGCCAGCATGCCTATGTTGTATACCCATTTGATAAACCAATTCAGGCTGATCCTCTGATTTTGGAAAGCATGGAAGAAGGACTCATTGAACTTGTTTATTTGAAGTGATGAGAAGGGAACTGCCAACTAAATATGTGCTGCATAATCTTTTATGAATGTTATGAATGAGAGTTGTGTTATAAATAAGTGTCAGGTAAACTAGTTAAAACTGAGTTATATGAAAATTATTTTAAACTCTTTTTGAAATCTGATACGTTAATTTTAAGAATAAACACATAGAGGGATCCTTTGTATGTTTTATTGGTAGTAAGTCTTGTACCATTTAATTGCCCAAATAAATGTACCCTAAATTAAACTCCTAAATAAACTTTCTCTGATTTATGTCTTGATTGCAGTAATGGGTTTTTTTTTCCTGGATGATCATGTTAAACTTGTGATGTTCTACTGCCTCTCTTTTGGCTCCTATTCATAGGGCACACTTGTTCAAGAAGAACATTTTTAACAAGAGAAAGCTAGTACCCATATCCTAACTCAATATTTAGAGATATACAACTCCAAGATAGCACTTGCCGTCTTGTAATGTCTGTTATACAGTAGCTTACAGTTATTCCAATTTCTGCAGTTAACGAAATAGTTGGTCAAAAATGTTACGGCTTTGAGAGACCCAGTTATAACTGTTCAGGCCTGCAATCTAAATAAGGTGTGCTAATATAAGGTGGTACTATTTGGATTTCACTTCAATAGGTATGCAAGTTTGTATCTGCATGTTCGCATCCCACTGGTCCTTTTCAATTTGTTTTCTTAAATTATTGACTTTTGAGAACCTTTGGCACATTCAGTCTAAATGAATAATAAGTAGTTATGCAATAATAAAATATAACTAGAGAGTGTCAGATAATTCCTTCTGCATTCCATTACTGTTTTCAAAAAGTTGCTGTTATCAACTTTTTCACCCCATTAAATTGGCAACTTATTTGTTAGTACTGTAGTTAAAATACAACAGGAAATTATGATTATGGTTGATGCAACTAGATATAAGTATATTTTATGGTTTTCAAGTGAATGTATAATTGTAACTAAGTAGCAATATATTGCTTTATATATCTAAGTACATGGTTCCATCTGTGAGCAATAAATACAGTGTTCGTTTTCATATCGAGAAACATATATATCCCCCCCCCCGCAGAAAATGCCTTTCCTCAGATCTGCTTTTTCATAGTTTCAAAGGTTACCCATCTAGTGTCCAATCCATCCATTTTCTTCTGCAACATTTCTATGGTGCCGTTCTTTTCTTAATGTACACAGCCTTCCAAGGCTGAACACAGAGAGAAAATAGCATATATTTCCCGGGCAATGGTCTTTTGCACCAGATGAAAGACCTCTGAAGAACCATGAAGTTCCTCTATTTGCTGCTGTGGAAATTATTTCATTGGAAAAGAGCATTCTGTAGGAAGGCAGATCACCTTGACCTGATATCTCCCAGATGGGTATAGCTCCCAGGAGTCCAAGGTAGCATGAACATAAAATGTTTAAAATAGGAGCTAAAGACAGGTTGGAACAGTCATGGCAGTTAGCACTAAACCCAAACTATTCTGGAAACTTCTGGCAGGCTTTCTAGACCGGTTTCTCTTTGGTTCAACTGTGGTACCCTCAGAAAAAGTTCTGCTGACTATATACTTGAGAGCCTGAAGGGGATCCAGATGGAATAATATAAAGGAGACCCCATACCATTTCAGGGAATAAGATCTAAATAATCTTCCCCAACCTAATGTCTTTGCAAATTGTCAAATTTCAACTCTTTATCATTGTCAGCCAGAATGCACAGCAGCCATTTCAAAAGTACTGAGGACTAAGCTAAAAAAATAATTCATTCAGGATCCTCACTTGATAGGTGAAAGTGCCTTGCACTCAATGTGGAATTCAGGGTGGAATACTAATACTGAAAAATATAGAAAATAAGTTGTATCTTTTTCTGCAGGTAGGAGGGAGAGAGGGAGAGAAAGAAAGAGCGAGCACTGAACCGAACATCCAGATCTTAGACATGTTACTTTGGAAAACCCAGTTTATTTAAGACAAAGAGTTTAGTAATACTGAATTACTTATACTGTTCATGCTCAGAGTCTTATTGGATTGGGTGACTTATAAGCTCCAGTAAGTAAATAAGAAAATTAATGAATAAACAAGTACATTTCTTTCCATTTTACAGAATGTGAAATTGTTACATGTTCTCAGTTGATCAGTTATTAAACAATACTATACAAAGCGAAACAGAATACAGTGTAGAGGTTTATCCTGATCCATTTAAAGATGCAATTTTGTGAGCACTTATTCTGAAAAACTGTATGAAACTATATAGGGTTTACTCTTGAGTGGACATCTATAAACCCGAGCTGTCCTGTTTAGTTGTGCAATATGAAATCCATTGCTATATCATTTTTTGTCTTGATTTAGGAATGTATTTAATAACTCTCTGATATGTATGGTTCAGTTTTGAGAAACCCAGTTCAATCTTTCAAATTATTATGAGTATAACTTTGTAATATTCTGCACTGTTGGTGGGTTAGCAAGCTTTAATGTAGTTTATGCTAAAGTGGGACTAAGTCTGTGTAAGCAATCTACACCTGCAGATATGTGTTGTTGCTAAGTGACAAGTAAATGACAGCTGTTCTTGTTGATCCAATGGTAAACATGATGGTGCTTGGTGCCAAGATGCCTACACTGGACAAAGTGAGGAAAGAGATATCCTGAAGCTAATGCATTATTCTATAGTTTTTATCTAAGAAACCACACAACTGTTCTGGGGGGGGGGGGAGGGACAAACCATATCTGTATTATGCTGGTGCTGAATTGATCCTATGTGGATCTGCCTCAAAGTGAGATTAGGCCAGGAAGCTTAGGATCAGGCCACAGATGTTGCTAAGTAGAAAGGCCTACAAATCCTGTAAGTTCCTTCAGAGATTTTGATGCATACAAAAAAGTTCAGGAGTTGCTTTTCTTCAGAGGGACTAACTTCTTATACTCCCCTCAAAAAACTGTTGATGAGACTAGAAAAATGGCAATTAAATGGTCTAAGTGAGTGTCCAAACTCACTTAGGGGTTCATAGGCTTGTGGGTTCCTAAGCTTGTTCATTCTTCTAATTATTATAAAATGGCTATAAGAAAAACCATAAATTGCAGCTCCCTAAGGTACCTCAAATCCATGAAATCCACTACTGTCACAAAATAAATATTAAAAGTAATAA
>NW_015387521.1:61697-62741 GCF_001527695.2 Protobothrops mucrosquamatus | reverse complement strand
CCTTCCTTCCTTCCTTCCTTCCTTCCTTCCTTCCACATGCCTTTACTTTTGGCTGAGGCCCGTGGAACCTCTGCTGCTCCCCTAGTCTACCCAGCTCTTCATTGAAAAACCAAGGTCCGCTTCTGCTGATTCTCTCCAATGCCCGCAAGTTTCCCACCAGGAAAAAGCGAGTAGAGGGCAAAGGAGGGGGAGACCCCCTCGGAACATCCCACCGACCCCAAGCTTCTGCAAGTTGTGAGGCGGTGAGGGTCTCCCCAGCGCAGAGGGCGATCGCCGTCTGGTGGCTGCTCTTCAATTCGGGATTCCCGGAGCCTTCCCGAGGACCTGCAATTGGGCGACCTGCCCCGCACACCCCAGCCTGGTCCCTGCCCCCCCCCCAGCTGTTCTGCAGCGACTTCCCTGAGCGTCTCGCGTACTTTTGACCGGGGGGGCGTCTCTCTCTCCTCTCCCCCCCTCCGACCCAAGGTACTATTTGAAAGGGAAAGCATTCCTCTTAAAATATTTAGGAAAGGTCGGGGGGGGGGAATGGAGGCGGGCATGGAGGATTCAATCTGAAACGGGGCCAAGCCCCGCCGCCTCTTTCCTTCTCTGAAGAGGCGCGAGGGCGGGTTGGCCGATTTGCTATTTGAGGATCCTTTTTAGACGGCCAAGCGGTTCTTTCCCCTCCACCAACCGAGCCCGATCCCTCCCGTAGTCCCTCCAGAGACCCTAACCTCTACTCCACCCCCGCCGCGCTGTGAGAGTTGTGTGAGAGCGGCCGCGGGCATGTGTGTGTGTGTGTTGCGATTTTCAGTCTCGCTGGCTGCAAGCGTTTGGAGAATCTCTGGAGCTTCCGAGTGGGGGCTCACCCCTGTGAACAGTGCTCACACATATAATTCAAATTTCACAGCTGACCTGTTCTGAAAAACCTCAATCAGCTTCTAATTGAAGGGAAAACAAAATATTGCTTCCCTACAGCAGAGCTAACGATTTAATCATTATATCAGACATTATAGCTTTTAATTAGGCTAATGCTGATACTGTATGGAAAAGAGATAATTCAAC
>NW_015387521.1:56027-60983 GCF_001527695.2 Protobothrops mucrosquamatus | reverse complement strand
CACCCCTGTGAACAGTGCTCACACATATAATTCAAATTTCACAGCTGACCTGTTCTGAAAAACCTCAATCAGCTTCTAATTGAAGGGAAAACAAAATATTGCTTCCCTACAGCAGAGCTAACGATTTAATCATTATATCAGACATTATAGCTTTTAATTAGGCTAATGCTGATACTGTATGGAAAAGAGATAATTCAACCCAGTTCTTGATGAATTCTGTAATTGGGTTAACGGAGGGAGCAGTTGAGGGAAGAGAAAGAGACGCCAATAATATTCAAACCGCGTCTAGAGTTGCCGCCAGGTTTATGAATGAAAGAGTGGGGCGGGGTAATGGGAAGACCCGCCAGAGAAAAGAATTAAAACTTCACTCACAGAACGCTTTCGTTTTCCACTCCTCCACCCACCCGCTCCACACCACCTTACGGTTTCTCCGGGCCGCTGTTTTGGGACCAAAGTGGTACAGTGAAAGAAAGAAAAGTCTGACTTCACTCTAACCAGTCTACTCCACCACCGGTCCCTCCTAAGGTCCCTGGAAGGTAGTCTGGTTTTTCTCCTGTTGCCCTGGGAGTCCACCCAGGTTACCTGCCGAACCCTGAAAACGTGCTACCCACCGGCCTGTTTTCTTACACACACACACCCCCCCCAAACAGTTGAGCAATTTCCTCTCGCAGCTGAAATGAGGGGGACTTTCCTAAGCTGGTCTTTTTCTCTCCACCTCAAAGGCATCGGGGAGAACGCTTCACTTTCTTTCTTTCTTTCTTTCTTTCTTTCTTTCTTTCTTTCTTTCTTTCTTTCTTTCTTCCTTTTTTTTTGGTAACACGGAAGGCAAAGTGAAAACGGGTATGATCAACACACACATACACACACAAAAAAAATCTATAGTGTAAAGTATACGTATGTGTGTATATGTATACGCGCATGTACACACGTATCTCGAAAGAAATAAGGAATGGAGAAAAAAGGGGGGGCGGTTAAGGGAAAGAAAACGGCTTAATGCTATTTTAATGCCCTGCTGTTTATGTACGGATCGGTTTGCTCTTCCTAGACTAGAGACCGCGTTCTTGACACTCATCTATTTTATCAGACAAAACCAGATAAGGGGGAGTGTCCGTGCCGACGGTTAAACCAATTATTAAAATTATAAAGACTCGGGCTGGCCGGATGCAGAATTAATGACAGAATAGTTGCAGAGGAGCCCGCTAATCGGCTGACAGTTTTCCAGAAAGAAATCCTGCTTACTCGTTGGAATACATCTTTCTCCGCCGTAATGCTTTCTGCCCTATTTATACGTTACATCTCTGGATGTTCCAGTTTGGAGCCAAATATATGTAGGGCAGGCAGGCTTGCCGCATCTACCAGATAAAATCTATTTGCGGTTCCTTTTGGTCAGAGCCGGAGAGTGGTTGGCTCTCCTTGTATCCCCCTCCCCCTCCCCTCCCCCTCCCCCTTTTTCCCATTGGAACACAGGCGCTCCACAGAAGCCCCCCTCAAGATGCGCTTGGGGTCTATTCGGGAGGCGCATTCCTGGGCGGAGTTAGGCGCACTCGCCCTGTCCCGCTGGTGGAAGCCCCAGAAGGAAATGGGCGGGCTCAGGTGGGCTTTTTCTCGCCGGAGTCGGTCCCGGGTTCGAATCTTTTCGTGGGCGTTGGGAAGTCGGCTCCCCTTAGGAAGACTGGAAACTGCCCTTGAGTCCTGCTTTGTCAGGAAGAGGGTTTTATAAACTGTTTTGTTTGCATTGTGCCTTAACGAGCGCTCCCTGCACGATCTTGTTTCGTAAAAAGGAATATTCTTTATTGTGATCCATCCTTGTCTTATTTTGTCGGTAATTAGAGCAGCATCGAACGGCTCATTGATAAAGTTCCACTGACACAAACCCCTGTAATTAACAGTCTTGAATGCACCTTAAAAAAAAAAAGGCATTACTCAAGAGTTGTAATTTTTGCGTCTTTGTGCTGCTTAAAGGAATGCGCGTGTAAGACGAAATCACCAGAACGGCTTTGAAAAAACAAACAAACCCACCGCGGTTCCCCAAGGCGGCTTGCTCATTTCCCCTTCCATATTGAGCGGGTGTGTGTGTGTGTGTGTGTGTGTGTGGGTGGGTGGGTGAGGGTTGCTCAGTTCTGACCGGGAAAATGCCACGCAACCTAAAGGCATTTTGAGGCGAATAATATGCCCTGTAACCTCCGGGGTGCCTCATTGCTGCGGTTCTTTCAAGGTGTGAGGTTGGAAGACCCAAATACTCAAGGGAGGAAATGCTGGGTTAGGTAGGTTTAGGAAACTGAATGCAAGTATATATTAGAGTTGCTTTGCTTTGCTTAACGCCAACCGTTTACAGTAATGAAAAGGAATTAAGAGAGTCGCTTTGGAAGTCAAGGCCAGGGCAATTCAGAGGAGTGGCGTGTGGTGTTAGAAGCCCTCAAAAAGCTGTTCTCTAACCTCCCAAATAAAAAGACACCCCCTCCGTCACTGCCAGAGAAGAGTCAGGAGATATTTGATAAGCGGAACATCAAGAGAAGGGAAGAAGTGACCGTTATTCTTTTTCTCCTCCAGCCCCCTTACTCGCCCTCCCGCCCGCCGCGTTCCCCCTTCCAAGCTTTTTCTGTTATTGCAAATTAGATTAACCACCCAGGCTTCAATATAGGTATGACACGAAGTTCACGAGAGAGCGCAGGATCATCCACTCCAATCTCTTTTCGTCGGAGCATCTCCCATAAATTACATCTTGTCTTCTCATACACTTTTCTATGAGATTAAAACATCACTTTGACACAATTTAGAACTGGGTAGCCGCATCCTATAGTTGCTTGGGAAACAGGCAACAAGGCAAGACATCTAAATAATCCTGCAGATGGAGTTTCTGCGCATTTAAGTCAGGGTTAATAGACACCTTCCTTCGCTCCATTTAATGCTTTATTAATCTCTTCCTCTGTAAGGTGGAGTCCAGTTCCCAAAAATACATTTTACCTTTTTTTAAAAAGTAGGGACTATGTTGGATATTTATTAGATAAGGTATTGCTCTTAATGATAAGACTATTGCAAGGTCAATGGTTTTAAATAGCATTGTAAGAACTTTATTTGGAACAACAGTCCCAACTTCCAAAAAAGGCAAACTTATATCTTTCATATGTATTGGACTACAACTCCAGTAATTCTTAATAATTCGTTATGAAGCCAGAATCTCATAGGAGATGAAGTCTAAGTATTTAGGGGACACCAATGAGTTGACAAAAGTTTGCCATATGGAACTATTGATGCCATTTCTGTTTCTCCCCTCCCCTCCAAACAGTTTGAAAGGGTGTGGAAGGGGGAGGGGGGTCTGGGCCCAATCTGAACTTATTTCTTTCTTCAGGCACCTTATGGAAATGCCTCTCCAAGACTTAGGCATTCTTTCCGGACCTTTAGAACCACTGAATCCTACTATTGGGAGGAATCCCATAACAACTATGTCCATTTCTCTGCTTAGCACAGGAGCTAAAATCCTGTGTTCCGGGAAGGCTGATTTCAGAATCCTTTAATATATCTTCGTAAAACAATAAATAAATAACTTCTAAAAGCATACAGAAAAAACTATATAGGTGGCCACAAATAGCACCTATCTTTCCTCCCTTCTACAATCCTATTAAAGAACAGTGTAATTTCCTCTCTGCATTTAACCACTCAGTGGATTACCTACTTCAGGAATCACTACTTCTTTCTAAACTTATTTACAACAGGGTTAGCACCTTCTGCTTCTACACTACTTGAACCCAGGTGGCTGCCACTTTATGCATTTAAATAAGGAATGAAATAAGATATTAATGCAATTTTTAATTGGGACCTGCACAGAGTCACCATTCATTTATTCCCACTGACATCGTTTTGCAAAAATGTATTTGGAGTTTGTAAAAGATTTCTAGGCTTTTGAAAGAAAAGGTGAGATGGAATACTTGTATTTATGTGATTCTGTGCCTCTTGTCCCCTCCCCCTTGTTCTGTGCGTATTTTCCATGTATACTTGAGTGGGCAGAGAAATCTGCTGTCTACTCAAATTATTTCTGCTGGTTTTGCCCTGGGACGCCTCATTCCTAACACCTGAAGTAATTCTGTGTGGTCTGGACCCCAGTCACTTCAATGTTAAAAGGAGGAAAGCATTTTCATGCGAAGCAAGGCTTCTGTCTTATCTTTCATCCAATTTTTGTGGGTTCAGTTCCTAAAATATCTGAGACCGAGATCAGACTATAGGCACAATCCAGCTTGCCTTTCCAAGAAATTTTAACCAGAGACTTGCAGCCTACTGGAATGTTTATTTTGGTGTCCACTATCCCTAGGTCCCCAAGAGCGTGCATGCAACTGAATACATATGCAAACATAAACAGTCCTTTTATTGGTTGTTTGCTAATGTGCAATTAAATATTAATATTAATTAATATTGTAAAGTCCGACTGTGTGAGTTCCTTCCTTCCTTCCTTCCTTCCTTCCCTCCCCCGCTTGCTGTTTCTTTCTCTTCATTTATTTTGTGAAGGACTTTCTGTAGCTAGAGAGAGAAATCTCGTCGACGGGTCAAGAGATCTGGCTTCCTTTCAACTGCCACAGTCAAAGGGGTTATTTTGACCCGTTTGGTGCCGCATGCTTTGTATCGCCTTAGAGCAGGTGCATCTTAAACGGCTCTCTTCTATTGACTCTCTTTGGCAGCCCTTCCTCAACGAACACAAGACCCGCTTTTTGCCCCTGAAACAAAGAGGGTTCCCGCTTTCTCCAGAGCTTTTCTGGCAACCCAGGGCCTTTAAAGGAGTGGTAGCGAGTTTTACGACCTGGCTCGCTTCTTCCGGCCAGGGATCTGAGCCGTCTGCGTCCGGAACGCAAAGGGGGCCAGCTCCAGGGCCGGCCCCTTCGCCGTGCTCGAAACACTCTTCTCGCGTCCTCTTCTCGCCAGAAAACGAGGAAGAGGAGACGCAGAAGGTTGGGGTGGGTGGGTGGG
>NW_015387521.1:38021-55862 GCF_001527695.2 Protobothrops mucrosquamatus | reverse complement strand
TTAGTTTCTTTCTGCAGCCGTCTTTCGGCCTCCCAGCCCATTTGCTTTGGAATCGCCTCCAATCTTGTTTATGTTGCAACTCGCCAAATAAATTGGGTGCGACAATTCCAAGCTTGCCACTTACAGTTTCCCACTTAAACAGGGAAATACTGTACAGGGGGATAGATAGCTCTGGTGCGGGCTTCCCGGCTTTGCAAATAGTTGAATGGTGTCCCTCTTCCCCACCCCCGCGGCTGTCTCTCTTTTTGTTAAGCGGAGCACCTGTCAGTCAGCTGGCTTTGACAACCTGCCACAATTTTTGTCACTTAATAGTGGGTGTTAGGCTAAGTGCAAAACATTCTGGCAAACAGATGTCAAACCTGCATTTCATACAAACGTGGGTTGTGAAATTGAGTTTGAGCTCAGGCATTTTTATTTTTTTTAAAAAAGGTGCCAGTGTGTAAACTGTACACAAAAGAGGCACCCTGACCATCTCTGCTGCCGTGTTTGTTATTGAAAAGCGGCGTCTTTAGCAACCTAACCTCCAAATTATAGCAGCTCCTTCTCACATTTCAGACAGGGAAATAAGAGACCAGTACTCGAGAGTGTGTGTGCGTGTGTTTGTGTGCTCAAAACAAAAGTCCGTAGCTTAGGAGAGTTACCAGAGAAATATTTGGGGAGGGGGAGACAGGGAAATATCGTCCAAGCGCAGCACACATTGAAGGGCTTCAGATACATGGTATGGGCGTGCAGTGGTGGGAAGAGGGGGGGGGGTTAAAATCCGGGGTTCAAGACCTTGTTTTCTTGCGTTGTTCTACAAGAGAGAAAAAATCACAACATATCTCAGTCTGATAGAATTTTTTAAATTGACCGTCCTGATGCTTTTGTTGAAAGCATGGCATTCGGTAGAATTGTTCATTAGCAAGCTTTTGATTGCTCTTTTTGTTTTTGTTGTTCCTATAAAGATAAGAATGAGAGAGTGCTCATCCATATGCCAACACCTTGAGCATTTCATTATGCTCAAAATAATACAAGAATGGTGTAACTTTTTTATGTGGCGATTCATTGGGATAACGGTTCAAAAATGACATGAAAACCAACTGCTTACAATAGCAGCAAAAGAGGGGAAGAAGTAGGGTCAATTTAAGGAGAGGTATATGCATCTATTCTTTTGCAACTGCAAAGTTTAATACTATATTGGCCTTACCCTTTTATTTTTCCTTTTATTGGAAGGGTGGGGAAGAAAGTAACACTAAAATACAGGCAAAAAATGGTGTGAAATTTGTCAGCTTTATCACTGATCCAGAATAATTTTCATTTCATCTGAGAACTGCTCTGGCTAATTGTGCACCCATGTTTTTTTAATACTTAGAATAATGAAAGGATGATACAGAGAAGACTTCTACATGATTTTATTGGAATATCTACAGTAGGAACTACAAATCGAATTTAAACTTTAGAATTATACTGTGCATTTCTTGTTTCTTGAAATATTTGCATATATCCTAGCTGTCAGGAGGAGCAAACAAGATCCACACATTTTCCCACTGCTAATTCTGAGTGCGCATAAATATATGGATGTAATATTTTCCCTCCAGGTAAGAGTGATCTAAGTAGTCATTTAAAAACACCCCCCCCCCCAAATTTAACTTAAAAAAACAACAACACACCACAGCATCAGCTTGACTCCTTGGTTTTGTCTGTCCCATTCTAGCATTCTAGCATTTTCTAGTTCCTCAGCATGGTTTTCAAATGGGTGCATTTTGAACCTCTGAGCATGTGCATACATTTGTGTATACATTTTAAAAATGAGTCTCTTTAATCCTTGTGGTTTGGCTAGTGAGCTGGTAGAAAAGGACATTGATCCAAATTAAAGGAATTCTAATCTGTGCCATCCTTTTTTAAAAAAGATCAGAAAACATGAATCGTAAATGCATATTTTGGGTTAGCTATGTTCAGAATATATTGTCATGTTCAAAAGAATAGAAAACTTGGGAAATGAACTGCAAACTGAAATTATTCTGAATATTATCTGTTGGTGGGGAAACTGATTTCATAAATGCCTTGCCACTTTTTAGATAAATAGTGAAAGTGGCAGGGATCTTAAGGAATTCATTGTGTATTTTTTTTAAACCTCCAGAATGTAGACAACTACTTTCATTGATAAGGAAAGCAATGTCCTAATGGCAAAACATTTAACCTCCATTTAGCATGAAAGACAGGCAAGATTAACCATGACATTTCTAGAGACTGCATTCTAACATGCATGGAGTCATTTAAAGCAGAGGGGGTTACTTCCAAGGAAACACTGAATATATTTCTTGAGACCCAAAAGCAGAAAAAATCCTGAAAAGCAATTTAAAAAACAGCATAGAAACAAGTTTTGTGAATAAAGTAGGTTACAGTGGCTCCATCGTAATATAATATTTATCTGAGAGGTATAGAAATTAGTCTTTCAAGAATATTGTTGAAGGTAGATGTTATTTTATGGTAAGACTAGAAATCCAAGTCAACCTGTGTCCATATCCCTTTCCCACATCACACAGTAAATCCCAAATTGACTCATTCCCAAGGATCTACAATCAGTCATGGCAATACTCATATTTGCAAATAGGTGTTTTTCACATTCATCTATATGATTTAAATAATGTTTTAAACACCTATAGGCGTTGGGAGCACACAGTTGATCAAGACACAGGGAAGTTTTTTTAAGAGTCCTGGAAAAAGCCACTGCATTTTTTTTATTGTTGTTGTCAAGAGAACCATATGGATATGTCCATTAATTCAACAGTTGGTCTAAACTTAGACATTTTATTTGATGTTTAGGTATGTGCTTGATTTTACCCAATTGATATTTACTTTCAGATGAAATGTGGCAAGGAACAAAAAACATTTTTTCTGGCTATATCTAAGGCCATTATTTTTTGAGAGACGATAGCAAGCTATCGGCCAACAAGTTATTACTTTCTTTCATACATATATTATATAAAGAAATCTCACCCCCAAGGAACTGAATTTGGTGAGATTACTAAATATATTATATATGGGAAATGAGTGCTCTAAGACTAGTCCTTACTGACAGGACATCTGTGGAGATATTTAAATGAGTTCTGTTATGAGGGAAATTTTCACTGTGGATTTATGCAATTTGAATCATTTAATTTAAAATGAATGTGGCCTGAGCTATGAAATTTTGATTGGTTTTAAATAGTCAAGGAGCAAATTCCATAGCAATCTAATTCTTAAAAATGTTTGAGAATATAAACTAAATTTCTTCAAATTCAGTGTCATAAAAGAACCTAAAGGGAAAATAAATAAATGAAAGTCAATTTAAATCTAATAGGAATAATGTTGCTCTTGAACCATTATGGCTATAGAAAAGCAAAAATATGTCTGAATTTTATCTGCAAAATAAAATTGAAATTGAAAATAACTTGTGGATTTGAAGATTTAGGGGGGGCTTAATTTTAGTAGTAGAGTTCTCACTCTGATCATGTAATTATCAGGTAATAAGTAGCTCAGTTGCCTGGTGCTTTCAATATTTCCATGTGTTTTTTTACTTCATTAAACAAAAACTCATGTCAGGTATACATAAAACTGTAATGACATTTGGACATGACAACTCATAATTAAGTCTTCTTGAATTTATTCACAGGTAAATAATCCTAAAATATCAGAGTCAAATTGTATTGTTAGTTGCGAAGTCGTGTCCGACCCATCGCGACCCCATGGACAACGTTCCTCCAGGCCTTCCTGTCCTCTACCATCTTCTGAAGTCCATTTAAGTTCATATTAAAGCTTGATAAATGACCTTCTATGAGCTCCTATGGAGATACCAAGGAAGATTTGTCACGTAATTCAGTGGGGCTTAGTTCATTAGACTGAAGATGTTTTTTTGGTTTTAATGCAATCCAAAGGGTGAGGGGGTATAATCTAGTCCCGAAGACAGTGTCCCCTACTGCTTATGATACTGTTAGTTTCAAAATTTTATCTTTCATGATTCTCCCACTGGTATGGATTATCACAGGTAGTGCCTGACTCACAATCACAGTCGGAACCAGAACTGCCATTGCTAAACAAGGCGGTTGTTAAGTCATGCTCAATTTTATGATCTTTCTTGCCACAGTTGTTAAGCAAATCATTGCAGCTGTTACGTGAATCACACGGTAATAATAATAATAATAATAATAATAATAATAATAATAATAATAATAATAATAATAATAATAATAATAATAGTAAAGTTGGAAGGGACCTTGAAGGTCATCTAGTCCAACCCCCTGCTCAGGCAGGAAACCCTATACCATTTCGGACAAATGGCTCTTCTTAAAAACTTCCAGTGTTGGAGCATTCACCGCTTCTGGAGGCAGGTTGTTCCACTGGTTAATTGTTCTCACTGTCAGGAAGTTTCTCAGGTCATTAAGTGAATCCAGCTTCCCCCATTGACTTTGCTTGTCAGAAGCTAGCTGGGAAGGTTGCAAATGGTGATCATGTGATGTTGCAGCCATTGTAAACACATGCCAGTTGCCAAGCAGCCAAATTTTGATCATGTGATTGTGGGGATATTGCAACAATCATAAGTGCAAAGACCTGTCATAAGTCATTTTTTCATCATAATGCAACACATTCTTTCTCATAGCGTACACCCAGGAGGATACAGCGAACGTCCTCTCTTGCCATTTCCCTCTGGACCTGGTGTTTTGGAGGCATGCTTCTTCCAACCTGAAGATAAGCTTGATTGTTCAAGAATGTTGGTCCCAATGGGCTATTATGAATTATTCTGCTATAAATTTCTCCAGTCCCCCTTCAAATAGCAATAAACAATGGCACTTAGACTTATATACTGCCCCATAGTGCTTTACAACACTCTCTGAGTGGCTTATAATGTTAGCATATTGCCCCCAACAATCTGGGTCCTCATTTTGTTGACCTCGAAAGCCAACAAAATTAGTGGTTAATATCATATCTTGTGGTAATCAATTCCACAGGCTAGTTACAGTACATGTCGTGTGAATAAGTACTTTTTGTGTGTGTTTTTTGAGAAGGGAGACAAACTTCTCCCTATCTGTTTCCTCTATGCCAGTGGTGGTGAACCTATGGCACGCGTGCCAGAAGCGGCACTCGGATCCCTCTCTGTGGGCACACGTGCCGTTGCCCCAGCCTTGCCTCCCCCCACGACCCCCTCACCAGCAGCCCCCCTGTAGGATAGTCGCCCTTGAGCGTGGCCCACATGGAGCAGCGCAGTCAAGGACATGGCAGCCAGGCAGCGTAGACAAAACTCTGCCCTCACGCCCCATCCCACACAGTTGATGCTGCGGGGCATGGGCAGAGGGCGTGGCCGCCATGGTGCTGCTGGGCTGCCTGGGCGATCTGCGGCGGGCCCTGGAGGCGATGAGTGGCCCTGCAGGCGGGCAGGGTGGGGGATGGGGTGGGGGTGAAGCAGGGGTGGGGCAGGGGGTGGAGCAGGGGCGGGGCCAGTTTTTGGGCACTTGGTCTCTAAAAGGGTCGCCATCACTGCTGTATGCCTGATGATTTTGTATATCATAACCATGTTCTCTGCTTACTTGATTGTTTTTTTTAAAAGAACCCTAAATAGTCTAACCTTTTCTGGTAAAGCTGTTTTTGAGTTCCTGTATCATACTGGCTTCTCTCTTTTGCATAGTATATCATAAACATTTTCAAGTGGGGTAATCAGAATTATACACAGGATTCCAGATAATACTAACTTACACCTGCCTTGTTTAGTGACTGCAGTTATGATGAAAAAGCAATTTACAACCAGTCCTCACTTTTATGACCTTCACAGGTCCATAAAGCAAAGGAAAACTGAAGTAAGATCATAAGCACAGTATTGATTTCACTTAGCAACCACTTCATTTAAGACTAAATTGCTGACCCAATAGTGGCTACTATATAAGGACAATCTATACATATGTATTGGATTATAATGTTGGCCATTTTATTTTCAGTCCCTTTCTTAAGGATCTCTGACATGGATTTTTTTTTGTAGTTGCTTCATATTGAAGCAACATTTTCCCTGAACTATCAGTTATAATCTCAGTATCTTTTTTTGCTGAATGACAGACAAAGTTTATTATGCAAAGCTAGTGTTTTTGCACCAATGTGCATTACTTTTCCTTTTTAAATTGAACCACCCTTAACTATTTGGTTGATCATTTAATTCATTTTAACCCACTTTAAAGAGATCCATCCGAAATGCTTCACAATCATTTCTTTTCCATATCCTGAACAATATTAAGGAAATTTATATATTTCCAGTTTGACAAGATGTCTGTAAATCCAAGAAAGAGTTGCCAGTTCTCTAAGATAGTTTCTTGTTCAATGGGCAAGAGGGTCTCACATGAAGAGAAAGCAGCACTGATCAGATAAATTAAAGGAAACCTTTCCGAATATAAAGTGTAAAGGCATATTACAATGGCAAAGTCACCGTTACTATTCCTACTTGTAAAATACTGAAAATTTAGAGATTATGGAGGAATCAATACAGAATATAGTAAGCTAGAACCATCACTCCTTTTTATAGGAATTTAAATGAAATTGATATTATTAGCAATGTGAACTCTGAAATAATGCATTTAGAGTTCCTTTTCTGTTAAATCAGTGAGGAGTTGCTTTAAATAATGCAAAAAAAAAAATTAAATGAGGTTAACATAGTGTTTTTTTTCTCATGCATATTGGATATCTCAGAGAATATTTAATAAGAATTTGTTGCAATCACCTTGCTGGAGATGCAGATCAGGAGTTGGGACATTAACTTACCTGACTTGAATTTACCTTGATATTTCCACAGTTTGGGTTGAAATCAATAGAATGTTAATATGATTGGCTGACTGGCTCAATCGCTCCATGTTAAAATATGTTCATATCCTTCCACTATCTAATAATTCTCAGCTGCATATAATGTACATATATCATATCATGTGTCATATGTTAAAATGCATATATTCTTCTTGGCTATAGCTTTAGGTTTGGAATTTCTCAAGTGTCATGCATTTTTTCTTGGTATGGGATAGGCTAAAGGACTCATAATGAAACATTGGAAGAAGAAATCTACATTTGATATGCAGCAAAGGATTTTGGTTATGTCTTGTTTGAAAATAATATATTAGTTATTTTTAAGGCACTATAAAATATTAAGCAAGATATTCATTTTTAAAAGTTGTTCTGTTTACAATACTGTATAATTCTCATGCTTTTTCTTTTTAAAAAAATCCTTTGAAATATCATTATATTTATCAATACTGTAAGTATATTTCTTTGGTTAATTTACTTAATTTGAAAATACAATGAGTGTCCAAAATTCTCTTCCTTCTAAGCACCACTTCCTTTATTCTAGATCATTCTGGAATCATGTCTCAATTTGTTCCTCATTGCTCTAGGTTTCAGAAATATTAAATCAATCAAAAACCTAAGACTACAAATAGCTTTGAAACCCACTAGACCAAGCTCATCTGGTCAACTCAATTCTAAAATATTATTTACTGCTACATTTTGCATGGAACTTTGTTTAACTTACATTTTACTCTTCATTTAATGGTTTTTTTCTACTGGATTGCTAATTCCTTAACTAATATAATTCATAGTATTTTTGTTATTCCCCTGAAAAAGCACTTGAATATTTTGATGGCAGGCTTCACATGTACTTATTAAAGAGACTATTTATTTATGTAGCATAGTAAAGTCTCCCTCACGTCAAACTACTGGTGCTTTCATGAAAGCAGTGGGTTTTTTTTTTGCAGCAATATAGATGTTATTTGCTCTGCTTTTTCCATTTTTTTAAAGTTTCTCAGTCTAGCCCAGAGAAATATATTTTTGGAGGTTCTCATACATGTATGAACCAAGCCTGATCTGCTTAGTTTTAAAATAATTGATTGCAATACAGTAAGGCACGGCTGTCAAACTCAATTGCGTCACGTGGCGTATTGTGACGTATCGTGACTTTTTTGCCTTTGTGGAGCCGGGGTAGGTGTGACCTGCGCATGACGCATCCGGCCAGCAGGTCGCCAGTTTGACATCCCTGCTTAAGGTATACCTTTAGCTATTGTTTATAGTTCCCTTAGTGGATATGCATTAGGAAGTGATCTTGAGTCAGATTCCTAGAAATGCCGTATCAGGAATGGATAGATTTTTTATTTTGCTCCCAACTTTGGCACTGATGATCCAAAGTGACAGCCTGCCTGTTTATTCCATGTGATGTTTCAGAATTAAGGAATAAGCTTAAGGAAATTATTCCATATAAATTCCCTGGATAAGGAACTTCACAGAATATGGAGTTCATTACTTAAAGTAACCTGTTTCAAAATTGGTTATTCCCACTTAAATTTAGTAGGGCTTGAAGATATTTTTTCCTCTTAGCTGTATAAAGTAGCTTATGCTACTAGCTACCTATACCATTCCAGGATAATTCTCACATTAACAAGATCACACCATGAGGTTATTTTAGGATATTGAATTTAGTAGCTGGAACAGTAAAGTATACAATAGGCCAGAACACACAGTTGTAATTGATTATTAGGGAGTACTGATGCAAGATGCAACCGAAGCTATGTTTGGTTGCTGTAAGAATAGAAGCGGAGTTTCACCTTTTCCCCTCCTTTTTCTTGTATGTGTTCTGTATACTGTTTAATTTACCTCATGGTCCTTGTTGCTGACTATAGAATAGAGCTGGAAGGGACCTTGGTGGTCTTCTAGTCCAGCCCCCTGCTCAAGCAGGAGAACCTATACCATTTCAGGCAAGTGACTGACTAATCTCTTCTTAAAAACCTCCAATGATGTAGCGCCCATGATTTCTGAAGCAAAGTTGTTCCACTGGTTAATTGCCCTCACTGTTAGGAAGTTTCTCCTTAATTCCAGATTGCTTCTCTCTTTGGTCAGTTTCCGACCATTGTTTCTTGTCCCGCCCTCTGGTGCTTTGGAGAATAATTTTACCCCCTCTTCTTTGTGGCAGCCCCTCAAATACTGGAATACTGCTATCATGTCACCCTTGTTTCTTCTTTTCTTTAGATTAGCCAAACCCAAGTCCTGCAGCCGTTCTTCATATGTTTTAGTCTCTAGGCCTTTGATCATTTTAATTGCTCTTCTCTGAACTTTTTCCAAAGTCTCAACATCTTTTTTGTAGTATGGTGACCAAAATTGGTTGCAGTATTCCAGATGTGGTGTTACTAGGGTTTTATAAAGTGGTACTAATACTTTGCGTTATCTTGATTCTATGCCTCTGTTTATATAGCTCAGGATTGTATTAGTTTTTTTGGCTGCTGCTGCACACTGCTGGCTCATATTCAAAGGATCACCTTGTGTTTCTTTTCGCATGATGACAAAGACTGCTTTAAATTTGAATGTTAACTATATTTATATATATAAAAAACTATAAGTTTGTGTTAGTGTCTCTGACTTCATCTGGACAGCTGTCGCACAATACCCTGACAGGTTATCCCAGTTTGGTGTAGTCTAGATATGCCAAGAGTGCAGCTTCTTGGAACTGCAATCCTTAAAGTTTGGAATGTACAAGCTATTGAGGGTATATTTTTTGCTCTATTTATTTGAAGTAGGAAAAACTAGTAGCATTACATATTACTTCTAATATTCTCAAGAACTTCAGATAATATCTTTTAAAAAATCCCTCACTCCTCCCCCCAGAACAGTAATTGTGAATGCTTACTGCTGTTATATTACTGGGAAGGAACAGAACATGATGAAACTGCCCTTGTATGAATACAGGCTCTTATTTTATGAAGACATAAGAGTACAGTTTACACAGAAATGAAACAAGACCTCTTTTGAATAAAACAATCTGCATAAATGCTTAAAGAAAGCCTATAATTATGATAAAAATGTTGCTCAAAGTTAAAATTAGGAAGCAATCAAGATTTATAAACTCATCAACTTTTAATCATACTTTCATCTTCATATATGAATTGTATATGGAACAACATATAACAATATATTTGTTGGGGTGCATTCATGTATTTATTTACCATGCAAAAGTCACTGGATTTTCCTAGGCCCTCCACGTACAAAGGAACACATGCAAATGAGTCATTTTCAGTCATTTCTCATAGCGTATTTGCAGACGATGTACTATCCCAAACATTTTGAAAATATGATGCAATTATTTTCTATGTTGTAATATGAAATATCTGCAGGTTAGTAAATGACTCCATACGCAATGCTAAGAAAATAATAAAGTAAAGCAAGAATACAAACAGAAGGCTTCCCTTAGAACTTTTTAAGTATGGTAATATAGGCAAATGTCAAACCTGTTATATTAGAGTTGTAGTATTTGCACACAGGCATGATGGGGGCAGGCCATGTATAAATGGGTTGTGTCAGCAGCTGCTACTCCTTATGGGGAGTTTGTTCAGAATTTTTAGAAAGGAACTGGCCTAGGAAGATGGTTTGTGGGGTTTTGCCTGCTTATGCAATACTCTGTGCATCCTCAGCTTTGTTTGTATGAAGCCCTTTGAGCAGTGCTTGAATATGACTGACTGAATGATAACACCAGGTTATCATTGAAAAACAACTTAAATTGGTCTGTGTCATTAAACAACACTACTGTAGATCCTCTGAGTCATTTAAAACTGATGTGGACAACTGCAATGTGGAATGCCTCAAATCAAAGTCTGGATGCTTCAAATGTGGCACTGTAATGATGGAACATGCAGATGAAGCTTTTAAAATCAGTGGTGGGCTCTTCTTCGGTTTCACAGAGATCCTTGGACTATTGTTTGCAGTGCATTACAAAAACTAAAACGATCCCGAAACCAACTCCAGTGCCCTTTTATAGCTCTTTGTCCTATCATTTCCCAGATTTCCTTTTCAATTAGTTCATGTGGCTCAAATAAAATCTCTCATTTCTGTCACTCGTGTCTCTTGCCAGATAGAAGCAAATAATGCTGCCATGTTTGGAATGAGGCTTCACACTAGTATTACATATAAATATAACATATCATCAACTGAATATCTATTTTATCTTGATCAGATCAATCTCATTTAATAAGAAAAAACTAGAACAATATGGTATAGCACTACATTAATTTAGTAGAAACCAGACTCAGATTTCCAATCAGCTACAAAACAAACTAAGCATGATTTTGGATCATTTTCTTTCATGGTGTTGTTGAAATGATAGAATGGGAGTAGAAGATACATGCTGTTGTAAAACATTTGGGATAAAACTGGTAAATGTAATTAAAGACCAAGAAATGTTTAAATGCAATTCTGTAATGTCCCAAGGAAACATCTGTGGACATTTGCATAAAGTTCACCCTTGTCCATTGAGGCAGATTTCATTTACTGGAGCAAAATATGTTTTATTTCATATCACTGAATAGCAATGAGAAAGTTTAAAAATTAAAAGTACCAGTAATTTCATACCACTTCAGTTTAATTACCAGCAGGGATTCCTCAGAATACACTGTTGATTCTAATTTTTTTATCTTGATGTAGTGGTAGCACACAAAGAGATGCCCACTGCCTTTCACTCTATTTATCTGCTCTAATTTTCCTTTTTCTCTCCTCTGAACAGCAAGGGTTTATTTGCATTTATTGGCTCACAAGGATTAGAACATAACTATACAGTTTTGACAACACTACAGGGTGTGTGTAATAGCTTTTCCTGAAAAGCAAGGTAAAGTCAACTCTACAGATCAAAATAATGAAACAGGCCTTATCCCTCCATCACTATTTTTCCTTTAGGACAGCATGAAATAAGATCACTGACAAATCGTATTTGAGAGCAAAGTACAAATTTGCATCTTGCTCACTTTACATCTGCATAGAAATCTATAATTATTGACAGTGGTTATTCACATGTTTAGTTCTACTTTTACTAATTGTATGGCATGAAATTAATTCCAGGAGACACTAATGTTAAAATGAGAAATACATCTGACCAGTTAGATGATGAGATATGACACCTGGTACCATTTACAATTGTGCTGGAGTTGGAATGTCAGCAGTTGCCATGTTACTGGTCCTATACTGCAAGCCATCAAATATCCATTAACATAGAAGCCCAAATGCCCTGGAATATCTCTGCCACTCCATGATAAGGATGGGCAGTTTGCAACCTGGGGACCCCATGCAGTTTTCAATTTTTCTTCTATAGCAGGGGTGTCAAACTGCTGGCCTACGGGCCGGATGCATCACACAGAAGCCATGTCCACCCCAGCTCCGGCAAGGGGAAAAAAGTCATGATACGTCACAACCCGTCACACGACGTGGCGCGTTTGACACCCCTTTCTATAGCATCGGAGCTACCCTGAGATTTTGTCACAGAATCAACATTATATCCTCTCAATTTCCACTGACCAAACTAAACTGACTTAAACCTGCCAAAAATGCAGGTGAGGGACCTTCATGCACTTGAGAGTTTGAGGCTACCATATACCACTGAGCATCTTAAACATCAAGTACCAGCCACTAGACAAACATTCTCAGGTGCTGTTCAGCATTGGGATCAACCTTGTCAAACAGAGTACAGAGGCAGTTGCCATTGAAAAATCTATTTTTATACATGTGCATCAAATATAAAATAGTAAAGCATAAATGGGAATCTACTGAAAAATTAACATTTACCAGTTCCTGAAAATCATTATTAGGATCATATTAGTTTTTCAGCTATAAGCACTGAGAAATAAGACTGTTACTTTCTTTTTCATAAATCAAAATTAATTTGCTAATGTTGCTAATGTTATACTTTTTAGAGCTATTTGTAGTACAGCTAGCAAGAAACCATTGCTCTGTGTGCTTTTGGAAATTTAATTAAATGTTCAAGTCCCTGATGGCTTTTAAAAAAGAGCCTTTCAAACTGTGGTTTAAACCTAAGCAAATAAACTTGATTTTAACTTGACATTTACACTGGGACTTGAAGATTCCCCAGGAGAATGATCTATGTCGATTCCTGTTTCATGTTTCTTTTGGGGACCCTGAAGTCAATTTTGATTCTATTGACCCTTGCTCAGGTCATTTACTCCCACTTGGATGCGATTAGTGGGTATTCCTCAGGTTTCTGTGGGGTGTCTTTCAGCCTTACTGAGAAAACCTTTAAGCAGGCACACAGGGAAGAGCCTTTCATCATTCGGATCTAAGATGTGGCAAGTCATTTAGTAAAAGTGGGCAGATTCCAAATGTCATTTTGTTTAGCTGAGATACAATCGTCGGTTTTGAGCTAAAACTATATGAAGCAATGGAGAAAAGGCAATGATCAGTGCAAAGTAAATTGCAAGATGATGACTTAGATTCTGTTAAATGATGCTGGGGAAAAAAAAAAAGGAAACAATGTAAGCATTACTGAGATTTCTTTCCCAGGTGATATATGCTTCAAAATCTCTTCAACAGGTTAGGAGGTGATATTTTTCAGAAGGATTTAAAGCATAACCATTACTTGATATAGCACTTAAATGTTCACAAATATTTGCATTTTCTAAATTGTAAGCCTAATGAACAAATTGGGAAAATTTAAGGTAAATTTTATCTTTATATAATAGCTTCTGTGTTTTCTACATGAACAACATTACTATGTCATAAAGAGGACTGCAAACTGTGTAAATCATACCCTTTCTATTTTGCAGTGTATACCTTAAAAGATGCAGATGTTACATTAATAGCATGTGCCATGAATATGACCCGAGTATTAGACGTAGTTATATTGTTTCTTGTTGTGGTAGTTAAAGTTGTCAATGGATGCAAGATAAATACATAAATAATTTCTATTTCTAATATCTAATTATCAACCAATTAATGGATAATTTAATTCAGCCAATTAAAGTATTTTAAATTTATTAACCATTTAGTTTGACTTGATTAATGTACATAGTTATACTTTCAAATCCAACTAACTTTTGAGATAATTAAGTGTCATATTCTTGCATTTATTATAATCTTTCTCACTGCTAGAAAGAAAGCTATCTTTATTATTTTCCTTTTCATTCTCTACCTTAAGAAATAACATAAAGCAGTGGCCCCCAATCTTTTGGGCACCAGGCAGTGGTTCTGTGTAAAGAGGTTTTTCCAGAGACCAGAGGGGGCCTGATTTCACATGCTGCCTACATCCCGTGGATGGGGCTTCACTTGTTTCTGCAGCCTGGTTTCTGACATGCCCCAGCCCGTGCTTGTCCATGGACTGGGGATTGGGGACCCCTGACCTAACAGATCAATAAATAGATATGCTCTTGTTTCAGCTCCCAAATTATAATCTTCATTAGTGAATTAGGTAACAGTTTTAGTTGATTAACTTACTGAAACTGATCTCTAGATAAACACCATGTCTGCACACAAGCAAGTCCATTATGCTGAGTAGACATTACTTTCATCCAGTAATATCCACAGGTTGGTGTATGTATCAAAAAAGTCAGTGGTTGCAGGAGCATGATTATACCCAATACCAACTTCCATTTTTAAAATAAAAAATAAGAGAGTGTCCTGCACTGCCCGATTCACATGTAATTATTTTGAGGGAAAAGCGTACTTCCTATTGGATAACCAGAGTTCACTACCTGAATTGACTTCTAGTGTAAAGCAGTCCTACAGGAATTCGAGAAAACGAGATCAGGCAGTTCAGATCAGAAAGGAAAAAGTGCTTTAGACCACACGGCAATGCAGGAAGCACTTATTGGCAATTTCTCCAACCAAATGTGTCTTTTCCTGTGATTACAGTGCAGCTGTAGAAAACAGCTGCAAGATCCTGGAAACAGATCTAATTTCTTTAAGGAGTTGTCCAATAGGGTCAGGTCCATGACCATGAATGTGCTGAAGCACCTTTTCCCTTCCCAATCAAAAGTAACACAACAAAGAAAAGCACAAACAACTGAATTCTTCAGCTTTGGTGCAAGCACTCATCAGCAAGGCAAGAAACATCTGGCTTCTTAATGGCTCGCTTGATTTAGGCATACACAGTGCTTTTTTTGTAAAAAAAAAAAAAGGTGCTGGAACTCACACATGTCATACAACCCGCCTTGCCTACCCTACAAGGTTCCATCCAAAAAAGGTGCCGGAACTCCGTTCTGGGCGTTCTATGACAAAAAAAGCCCTGGGCATACAGTATGGCATTTGCTTATTTGGGCGCAACCGCAGCAAGAGTGCTCTAATATAAAGGTAAAATCTCCTTGAATTCAACTCCTGGTGACCTCATGGATACATTCAGGTGGTTTCTTTCTCAGTAGTACAGAAGAGTTTTGTCATTATGTTCTTCCGGGATGTTTTTTTTTTTTAAACTTTGGAAAACCTTGGAATTCCTTAGTCATTTCCTTTTCAAGTATTAAGCAAATATGATCCTGCTTAGCTTCCAAACATAAACCAGATCATCCACTGCTGCCACCTACTGAGGTCCTCCATGAGCGGATTGGACATTATCTGAATTTGGACTGCATGAACACCACACAAAGGTTCAGTTTTCAGTGCTACTGTAGATAATTGATTATATTTATTTTTGACATACCTAGACATAGAGTCTCAGAGTTTCTGCTATAACTTACTAGCTTTTAATTAGCTTTTCATTTTGCCTTCCTATAGTCTCTTACATGCCCTGTGCTTCAGCATGGTTCCTGAACAATACACATCTTTTCATTAATATTACTGATGATTTTGGCCAAGAGGTATCCCTAGAGAGCTGCTTTCAGGGTAGGTGTGAATACAATTCATAGATTTGTCTTAATATAAATAAATTGCATGGAGCTGTCAGTGCTGCTGCTGAGGTACCACATGAATATCTGAAGAAAATAACTATAGTTATTATGATGAATTCTAGTCTTTGACCTTAATAGCTACCTTTTTGCAGCTAATAAAGTTGTGAAGCTTTTATGTGAAAAATATAAACCAGGCATCCTAACATTTACACATGAATAAATGATGTTGGTGAATTCGGTATTTTTACTTAAACCTCAACAATTCAGCACCCATACAAGCAGTTGTGCTATTGCATAATGCCAAAAAAGTCACCATGACAGAGAAAATCAGTCAACACTCAGTGTTTTTATCGACTGTTTGGGAGGGTCTTTATTATTTTTCAGGTTACAATGGCACCTATTGGTGCCCGAAATTTATACTCTATTCACATGATCACAGATGCCATCTTCTATCAACTTTATCTCACTGCTTTCTTTTTTTCTTATATAAATCTCCAGATATCACATACCATGATGTATAAAAAGGTGATATAGTTCACCTTAAATTTTGGGGAAACTAAATTTGATAATGTAATTTTCGAGGATTTTTGGAATATTTTTTTTCTCCCTATGTTTTTATTAGGAGATTTAAAATATGGTATCTACATTCCACAGCTAAAATGGTTATAAGCAAATTAATTTCTAAATTCAATAAGATGCCTCACAAAACTAACTAATGAAGATACAGAATAACAGAGTTGGAAGGGACCTTGTAAGTCATCTAGTCCAACCTCCTGCATCATTTTTGATAGGGGGCTGTCCAGTCTCTTCTTGAAAGCTTCCAGTTATGAAGCACTCACAATTTCTGAAGGCAAGCTGTTCCATTGATTGATTGTTCATTGTTCACTGTTGATTGTTCTCCCTGTCAGAAAATCTCTCCTTATTTCTCGGTTGAATCTCTCCTTGATCAGTTTTCATCCATTGTTCTTTGGCTGGCCTTCAAGTGCTTTCGAAAATAGGTTGACCCCCTCCTCTCTTTTACAGCCCCTCAAATATTGGAACACTGCTATCATGTCTCCCCTGGTCCTTCTCTTCATTAGACTAGCCATGCTCAACTGTTCTTCATGTGTTTTAGCCTCCAGGCCCCTAATCATCTTTGTTGCTCTTCTCTGCACTCTTTCTAGAGTCTCAACATCTTTTTTATAGTCTGGATGCAGTATTCTAGGTGTGGTCTTACCAAGGCTTTATAGAGTGGTATTAGTACTTCATATGATCTTGATTCAGTCCCTGTATTAATGCAATTTAGGATTGCATTGGCTTTCTTGGCTGTTGCCGCATGCTGCTGCCGCATGCTACTGGCTCACATTTAATTGATTGTCCACTAGGACTCCAAGATCTCTCTCACAGTTACTGCTATTAAGCCAGGTTTCACCTAATCTGTATGTGTACTTTTGTTTTTTTTTGCCTAAGCGTAAGACTTTACTTTTCCCCATGTTAAATTTCATTTTGTTAAATAGCGCCCAGTGTTCAAGTCTGTTGAGATCCATCTGGATCTTGAGCCTATCATCTAGCTTAGTATCATCTGTAATTGATGAGTTCCCCTTCTATTCCCTCATCTAAGTCATTTATGAAGATATTGAAGAGTACTGGGCCTAAGACAGAGCCTTGTGGTACCCCACTGCTTACTTCCCTCCATGTAGATGTAGTACCATTAAGGACTACTCGTTGAGTAGTTTGTCAGCCATCTGGTGGTGATGCTATCTATCTCAGTTTTTTCTAACTTACCAACAAGTAGGTTGTCGAATGCCTTACTGAAGTCTAAGTATACTATGTCCACAGCATAGTATATAGTAATACTACTAATTTAGTTACTTTGTCAAAGAATGAAATAAGATTGGTGTGGCATGATCTATTTTTAACAAACCCAGGCTCGCTTTTAGTTATAACTTTATTTGTTTCTAGATGTTCACAGATCTAATTGCAGTATCTTTCTGGGTATTTTTTTTTTTTCAAATATAAATTTTTTATTATTTTCATCATTAAAAAAAAGCACATCACAGATACATCACAATGTAAAAACCCCTACCCCCCACCCCCCACCCGGACTTCCCAAACCTAATCCCAGGATACTATTCAACTAAAAGTAAACTAGTATTAATATCCCTAACTCCACAAAATATTATTCTACATAGGTAGGTGAAATATATATATAAAGAAAAAAAAAAGTTTTTATCTAAAA
>NW_015387521.1:29724-35729 GCF_001527695.2 Protobothrops mucrosquamatus | reverse complement strand
TTATAGGCATTATTCATAGCAATTAGTATTCCTCTTAAATAAGCCTTGCCAGCATCCCATACAATATTTATAGAGGTTTCCTTGTCCATATTAAGTTGAAAGAACTCTTCCATAGATTCCTTCAAAGCCTTAACCTTATCCTCGTAGTTAAACAAATTTTCATTTATTCTCCAAGATTTCCTCTTTGTTTTTTGACCAACTTTCTGGGTATTGATGTTAGGCTGATTGGTCTGTAGTTTCCTGGTCTGTTTCCCCCCCCCTTTTTTTGGAGATGGGAACCACATTGGCTCTTTTCCAGTTCTCTGGTAGTTTCTCACGATTTTTGAAATATATGGTACAATGGTTCTGAGATGGCATCCACCAGCTTTTTTTTTTTTTACAATTCTGGGATGTAATCCATCAGGTCCTGATGATTTATATTAATCAAGATCAGACAGGTGTACTCTTAGGATTTTCTTGCTTATTTTAAATTTTATTTCTAGTCTGTCTTTTACAGTTATGTTTTAGTAGGTTGGGCTATAGTTTTTTTTTCTGTGAAGACTGATGCAAAGAATGAGTTAAGCAATTCTGCTTTCCCTCTACTGCCTGTTACTTCCTTGCCATCTTCTCTCTTTAGTGAACAAACTGTTTCCTTGACTTTTTTCTTGTTATTTATATGTTGAAAGAAACTTTTGTTGAAAGTCTTTGTTCATTCTGAGCCTCCTGACTTCATCTTTGCAGATTCTGGCTAACTGCTAATATTCTGCCTTAGTTATGTGTCCCTCTTTCCATTTTTTTTGTATTTATCCTTTTTGTCTTTCAGTTTGTCAGAGAGATCTTTTGTGTTGCTGGTTTCTTCTTGGATTTTTTGTTTTTCTTTTTCAATGGTATTGTGCTGGACTGGGCTTTTATGATCATATTTTTCAGAGTTTCCCATGCTTCTTGAGTTGGTTTCCCCTTTAGGATTTTCATCCAAGGAATCTTTCCCAAGCTCTCTCTGAGTTTGTTAAAATAATCTCTTTTAAAATCTAAGTCTCTGGTATGATTATGTTCTATTGCTTGTGTTTGCATTATATTGAATTCCAATATGACATGGTCACTCTCACCCAAGGTCCCTGTAATTTCAACTCTATCACTTCTTCTCTGTTAGTATGAATTAAGTCTTTTATGAAAGAAATATGTATTTTATGTCCTTTTCTATTTAACTTCATTTTGGAAGCACTGGCGTACTGTATCAAACCATCAAATGGCATTTGGGGTAGAAAGAAGGCAGGAAATGAACACAAATTTATACAATATGCAGATGATATTTTGAGTCTTAACAATTATTAAGTTTCTTTACTTAAATTTGTGGATGTAATGCAATAGTTTGATAAGGTGACAGGGTATTCAATTAAGTGTAATAGGTTTAATATGCAAATGGAACTTTGCACGCACATGTGCTTGCCTGCTGTTTGCACAGAAGTATCCCCTGTTCCCTTCCCTGGTCCACAAAGCTGGAAAGTTTGGGGAACTCTGATCTAAGGTGTCTAAGAAAATCTGAATTCAGACATATATCTTGGAATAACAATTTCTAGGAAAATATCACTTGCTTTACTGGCTAAAGACCATAATAAAATTGAATATCACTGATTGATTAAATATTTCAAATTGTTTAACTCAGGTTCATACTGATATAAATAGATGACTATACATTTCCATTACTTTATGTGGAAGAATGTTTTAGAATCAATATTATTCCAGATTAATATGCATTTTAAGATAATTTGTAAATTAATTCCTCTTTGGGATAATCACAATCTAAACATGTTGGTTTTTGTTATTACCATTGTTATTATTATTGGGGTCAAGGTCAAAAAAGTTACCCATACTCTAGACTACCTTATTTTAATGACTTCTTTTAAGCCTCTAATGTACTGTAAGAATTTGGAATATTTAAATCTACAGAATGGCAACATAACTAATTAAAACACTTTCTAATCTAATTTGTAAAAGCTTTGAAAATGTCAAATGATTTATGGTGGAAAGTATTTGAAAAACTCCAAGCCTGCAGCTTATTTTTCTAGAAATCTAAAGAATTTTATAAAAATTGATATTGGTAATCTACAAGAACAATAAAATATAACAATGGAATATTCTGTATGACAAATAAATGACTGTGTTTAAAAGAATGTTTAAATATGTTTCAGCATCTCAGACAAGTTATTTATTAAAATCTTGCATATTCATGGAACACCACAGTAAACATTGAATAAAAACAGCTCTGTTATGCTGGAAATGTATTTGAGACGATATTTACATGCATTATTTGGATTTGTTCTAGAACTTTCTCATTCTGGTTTAATATCCGAGTTACTTTTAATATAATTATGGGAAGACGGGAAAAAGTTGAAATATGTTAATATGATGTTAAACTATATGAAAACTTGGAATTTATCAATTCATGAAGAACTTTGGACTTACTGAGCATAAATCTGAAAAAAGATAAATCTGTGTGAAATTCCATGTGTTTGGCTAATTCATCACCAAATGTACTTGTCTAGACCAGGGGTGTCAAACTGCCAGCCCGTGGGCCAGATGCGTCATGGTGAAACCGCGCCCACCCCATTGCTGGCAATGGAAAAAAAGTTGTGATACGTCGCGACACGTCATGTGATGTTGTGAGTTTGACACCCCTGGTCTAGACAATGCCTTGGGTCAGCCAGACAGTACCACAACAAGTGTCAGGAAACTCAATTGCTATTCTAAAAAGACAGAGTATCAACATTGCAAAAGCTGGATTCTGCTAAAGTCTATTAGTGAGGGGAAGCTTCCTGTTTCTCTTCTTCCTCTACCAACATAGACATCAATATCATTTGTCATATAAAGACATAGGCTGGGACTGGCTGTTATGAGAGATAGCAGCCCTTGCCTCCTTTCTCTTCTGGAACAGGTAGTGAAATGAAAAATGATGTCATCATGTTGATTTTCTCCACAACTGTAGCGTTTTTTAATAAAATGAAGTGGAGATGGAAAAAATTGGAATGTGATGCTTCATTTTTCTGTAAAAATATACATCTCTGCATGCTTATTTTTTTGTTACTAGTGACAATGTCACATGGATATGTTTTGTTTTCTTCCACATTATTTCTCTCTCTCTCTCTCTCTCTCTCTCTCTCTCTCTCTCTCTCTCTCTCTCTCTCTCTCTCTCTCTCTCTCTCTCTGTGTGTGTGTGTGTGTAAGAGAGAGAGGGGGGGGATGTGTGAAGAAAAAGAGATCTGTGCCTGCTATTTTAGCAGCAGCTACTATAATTATTTCCAGTAATTTTGGTCTTCATTTTATTCACACTCATTTCTTATAATTTGTGTTGAACTCAAGGTAGCTTATCTTTGAATAATCAGATGATTGGGCTGTTAATATAATACTGTTATATTATAACAGTAATATAAGAGGACAGTACATTTACTGGATTTACAGTACTGTTTCTAGTCAAAAACATCAGTTGGTAAACAATGCTACAATGATAATGTTTAAACTGGCTATTACAGGTTATTTATTTGAAATGTATTTATGTATAGTAGATTTACTTTTTATTTTGTTCCACCAAAAGTCTTATGGGCACGGTACTATTATTTCTATTTTTAAAACCAGAAGGTGAAAGAAAAAGGTAGAATGAATTGCTAAGACAACCCACTGTAACAATCTGGTGAGATAGATTTTTAATATCCCTGTTTTTCAGCCAAACACCTAAAATTGAGAGAGAAAATCTGAAGAAAGGCATGAATGATTATTAGCTAACTTAACTGACCATCTGAAAAACAAACAAACCTTTTCTATCTGTTCAATATGTCAATAAAAGGGTGTGATATAAATTGTAAAAAAGAAATGGTAACTATTCATAACTATGTAAATATTCAAGTCTGCCTGCTTAAAATTAAATTAAATATGACAAATGACCACACATTTTTCCTTCAGATTTATAGCTTTGGCTATTTTCCAAGTTTTGATTTCCAAGTGTCTATTTTTCATTCATCCTGATTTTCTTTGGGGTTTTCTAATAATATAAAGTAGGTACAAAAATGGGAAAAAATGTAATTGTAATCAATTCATAGCCCATTCATATCAATCTGGCAGAGATTTAAGAAAATGGGAACATATTTTAAAAATTGTATTGGTGAAGTATTGTTGGCCATACTGTTATTCTTTCTTTTATTAAAGGAAATTAATTTATGAATATGGATATACATATAGTAATATGCTCATTTTATAATATATTTAGAACAAGCTGGGTTGACTAACAATATAGATGCTTAAAATAGATATTTAACTGAATATTGCATTCATATGTACGCATGCATGTATGTTATGTTTTTGATGAATTTGAGAAATAATCTACAAACGTGCTTCCAATTTTATATTGGGATAATGGTCTCTGATTAATTCTAAAATTCAAATGTGTTCCTAAATACTTCTTTTGACCTTTAAATGAGATTTGGATTATGCAACTGTTCTGCCATTTTCAGATTTTTAAAGAGAATCTAGCTAATCCTTGTATTTTTTGTGGCCATCCTGTATTTCTGTTAATGTTTTTTCTATGTCTTTTTCTTACAAAAAATAATAATAAAATCCATTAAACAGAGAAAGATGAAATAGGTACAGGATATCTTTTAACTGTTCCCACTCTGTCTCAGATCACTGTCAATAACAGTATCTCTCTCATTTATTGCAATTTTTAAAAATATTTTTTATTGCTTTTAGGATAGTGACAAAAAAGAAAACAAAAGATACAAGACACAAAAATGCATACATAGAAAACATACATACTTTAAAAATAAGGGGAAAAATACAACAGAAAAAACTATAAAAAAACTATTACAATTCTATAAACAACAACAATAATAATGGTGGAAGGGACCTTGAAGGTCCTCTAGTCCAACCCCCTGCTCAGGTAGGAAACCCTGGCCTATACCATTTCAAACAAATGACTGTCCAGTCTCTTCTTAAAAACTTTCAGCATTGGAGCATTCACCGCTTCTGGAGGCAGGTTGTTCCATTGATTAATTGTTCTAACTGCCAGAAAATTTCTCCTTAGTTCTAGGTTGCTTCTCTCTTTGGTTAGTTTCCATCTGTTGCTTCTTGTCCTGCTTTCAGGTGCTTTGGAGAATAGCTTGACTCTCTCTTTGTGGCAGCCCCTGAGATATTGGAACACTGCTATCATGTAATTATATAATTATCTAATGTAATAATTATTCAGACACATACACTTTTAATATACTTATATAGCTATTATGTTTTTTTTAACCTACTGTATTTTGACTCCCATATTTCATTATATTTATCCATACAAAGTTTATGTCTATATGCAAACTGCTCATATAAATAATAAGTGTAATCAAACCTTCAATCCATTGAATAAATGGGGGCCATAGATTTATCTTTCCAATGTTGCAGTCAGAGTCTTTTGTGTAGGATAAGGACATGGAGACTTATGTTGTCCAATTGTCACATTTTATAAATCAGGTATGTCATTCAAGACAATATTATCCTCTGAAAATGTTAACTTTTGTTGCAGTCAGATTTATATAGACCACTACTTTATCCCAAAATTTACTAAGAATAGGACATTATAAAAACACATGTTTTAAGGAAACATTGTCTTTTCTTTCTTACATCTTCAGCAAAATGCTATCTTAGGCATTATGCCTTTTCTATACAGACATAATGGTGTCCAATAAATTTGTATTTGTATTTGATTATATTCTCCCATTCTTTTTCTTCTATTCTGATGCCTCTTGGTACTACCTTGTCCACTATCCAGATTTTTTGTCTTTATGGTTTGTTGCACAGTCAGCCAGATGTTCAGACTGGATTTGGCATTTTTTTTCTCCTATTGAGTCCTTCCCAAAGACCTGAAATAGGCAGATATGAATGTTTGATAGTGTTAAAGGAATTGTCACAGGATGTAAGCTATTCTGAAAAGGCTGCCTTTTGCAATTGACTGATTTTGTCAATACCAATGGTGTTCAAGTGGTGCTCCAGTATTTTGG
>NW_015387521.1:20287-29624 GCF_001527695.2 Protobothrops mucrosquamatus | reverse complement strand
TTTTGCTGTTTCCATCTACTGCTATCCAGACATTTTTGTCTTTCTTATCAACAGTTGTTAAGTCTGGGGTGCTATGTGGCAGGTACTTGTCAGTTTGAATTCTAAAGTCCCAAAGCACTTTAGCTTAATTTTCTTTTCTTTTTTTCTTTCTTTATTACTTATTTTTATTGTCTCACTAGTTCTTGCTTGCAGGTAAAAGGTACTTCTTCTATACCATTGCTGCTACTTTGTTGTGCTATTTTTTGTATTTTTTGTTGTGCAATCTTTTTGTGACAGATAACCAAGTGGTCCACTGTTTTTTTTCAGCTTCTTTGCAGAGGCAGCACTTCCTGTCTTTTGCTGTCTTTTCAATTCTGGTTTTGTATGCATTTATTCTTAAGGCTTGGTCTTGTGCAGCCAGAATTCACCCCTCTGTCTCTTTCTTCAACTTTCCTGCTCTTAGCCATTGCCAGATCTTGTTATTATCTGCTTTGCCTGCTATTTTTTTTAATGTATTGGCCATGTAATACTTTGTCTTCCCATATCTCTTTTCTGTTCTTCATTGTCTTCCCATGACTCTTTTCTGTTCTTATTTGGTTTTTCCCATAGGCCAGTTTTATCTTTCCAGTACTCAGTAAGCCTTCCTGGCATATAAGTTCAGTGCATCTTCTTCATTGTCCTTCAGATATTCTTCCAATGCCCTTTTTATTTTTTTCAATCATCTGATATACTTGCAACATTCCATACCCATCTATTTCCTTGGTAGGTAAAGTCTGTCAACATCGTTGCATGGATGAAAGGAATGATTCATTGTCATTATTTTTCTTTTTTTTTATATAAATATTTTATTAATTTTCTATTTTTACAATCAAGTATTTAATAGACAACGTGTTGTCTGGGTCTATTAATAATTCAGTGGTATATATTAACTTCTTCAATCTAGATCCAATATTGCACCATCAAATGTTTCCTCTCTTCTTCCGGTAGTACCTGTTTTCCCACACTAGGCAAATACAATTCTTATTGTTATTAGTAAATATAGAATTGAATATCAACATCTTTGTTACATTTTTCACATAATATCAATAATACCATTTAAATTACTTTTCTAACCAAAACATATCTTAATTGCATTTGCACTCAATATCCATATGTTCAATCAGTATCAGTTATATTTGGGTAACCAAAAGCTTCCCTTATTCAAACCTCTTAGCATTTTTCTGTTTATACCAAAATCTACTATTCTAGTTACAAATCTTATCTTTCTAGTTATAATAATACTTCTATTTCTAGCAATTATCTATTCACCATATTCAAACATCTAGTTAATAATATAATATCCCATCTAATATATCAAAACCTCTATTTTCTTCAGTCTTACTCTAGCTTTCTTCCTTTGCCAACTAACTTTCCAAGTCAATGCATTTGAATCATCAAGTAATTTTTCTTCTGTTTTTGTGTATATTGTTTGGAATAAGAAAGACCATTTGGTTAAAGTATTTTTGGAAGAACGAACCCATTGATATTCATTAAACAGCCTCCCTCCTTCTCCAATTCCCCACAGTTTTTCTAACAACTCTATCTTCCATTCAATCAGTTCTTCTTCCTTTTCCTCGCATATGTCCTGAGTTCTTAATTGGTAATATGTCTTTTCCATTTCTAATATTATTGCTCTGTCTTCTAATTATTCAGTTGTCTGAATCTGTTGGTTGGTTTTTTCCTTTAGGTCCTCAATCTTTGGATCTGCTTCCTCTAGTTTTCCTTCTATTTTCTGGGTTTCTAGTTCCTTCTTTGTAGTCATATTCTGAGTTTATAAATTTAGATTAGAAAATTGTTTTTTATCTCCTTTGTGTTATTTCTAGTCTCACCACGAGCTAAAGCAATAGTCTCTTGTATTGATTTTAGCATGAAGAGAATTTCTTTCTGATCTTCATCCATATTTTCTTGGTAGTATGTTAAACTGAAGTCTTTTTACCATTTCAAGTTGAGTATGGGACATCCATTTCATTTTTTTGTAGGTGGTCTTTATAATAAAAATTGTTCATCAATCAAGGATTTGTAATTCAAAATATTCCATCATCTCAAGCAATGAAGTGTATTTCTCCTGCAGGGAAATAGTTCCACAACACAGCTTTGAAAGTCAGATATTTATATTCGTAGTTCAGGCAAGCCAGTTTCAAAATAGTTCATTGTCTCTGCCACATCGATAAGTAGCCCAAAAGTTCTTATATTTTTTTCTTTTTCCCAGCTGCAATCTTCAAAAGTGAAAGCTTCCAAGGTTAGCATGAGTCTTATTTAAACCTGGGCTTCAAGCCAAGTTTCCTTTAGACATAACAAATTGTAATTCACCACTAGATGTCATTAGCGCCATTTTCCAGCTTTTTAAATCTCAACTTATAATGTAAGCTTTTCAAATCTTTTTTTAAAAAAAGTCTCAAAAGTACTTTTAGTCCCCAAATTTAAAGCCATAAATGTATATTAATTCCAAATTAATCTTGTAATTTTCTCTGTTTCCCCCAAGTAATTAATTCACTGCTTTTCTTTTCCTGAGGGAATGGGGTGGAAATTCCCCTTCCCTCTCATTGGGGAGGGTACTTTGGGCAGTTTTTTCCCCAGGAAGAGGTCTTAAAGTCTTAAAGAGAGGATAGAGTCTCACCCAGTTTCATCCATGTTGCTGTAAAGTTGCTTATTGTCTTCCGTTGTCAGCAGCTTCTGACTGGCTACACGAATGTAGCCAGTCTTTCCCCCACCGATTTGGAGGGCTTCCTCAGATCAAACAGAAGGACTGCCACCCGCCCACGATCAAACGAGGGTGCCCTCCTTGCTTGTCACCTCTATGGGGTGACTTTCGACCCTTTCCAGGGTCCCCAGCAGGGCAAAATCAAACGTGAAAGATGGAGCCCCGTCTTCCTGAGCCTGTTCTGCTGCAATGTCAAAACCGGAAGCCCATTGTCATTATTTTTCTGATCTTCCTGTTCAGAACTTTTAATTCTGCTCGAGTCAGTCAACTATTCTAGCTATGTATTTAGTGACTGGAATTGCCCAGATGTTAATTTCTTTGTTGGTATTTCCTCCACTGAGTTTGGACTTTAAGATCTTCACTCTCTCGATGCATTCATTTCTATCCTTTTTCTTGACTTCAATGTGCTTCACCTTGTCAGCCTGAAGGATGCCCAGATATTGTAGTGATCATCTTCATCAAGACTCTTGATGTTATTTCTATACGGCATCTTGATTCCTTAAGTTTTCCCTGTTTGATGGTGAGCATGGCACATTTCTCCAGTCCAAACTCCATTGAAATATCTTGGCTGCATATACAGACAGGGTTGAGCAGTGATTCTATTTCAAATGGTGTTTTTCTATACAACTTCAGATTGTCCACATGAAGGAGGTGTTATTGCCTGGCAGAAGATTTTGATGTTTGATAGCCATGGCCTGAGTTATTCAGTTTTGTTGACAGAAGAATCAGTGCAATGACAAATAGTAGTGGTGAGAGCAAATCTCCTTGAAATATTCCTCTCTTAATATTAACTTTTCTCATTCTATCATCATGGACCAGCAACTGTGTCTTTCATTGTGCCACCGATCTTTGCACAAAGCTTCTGATGTTTCTACTGACTTTTGTTATTTCTAGGCACTTGATTATTCAATCATGTGGCAAGGAGTCAAATGATTTCTTGTAACGAATCCATGCTATATTGAAGTTGGTGTTCCTTCTCTTGCAGTTTTCCAAAATCATCTTGCCAGTTAGGAGCTGATATGTCGTTTGGGTTGTTTCTTTTTTGCTCATATGGAAAGAGCTTGTTTCCAAATAAATGCTGTTGGACTGCATCAGCTGCCCCATCACTTAGAAACTTGTTGGTAAGCAGATAATAGGCCTGAGGTTGCCTGGTGCTGCACCTTTTGCAGGTAGATTTTACCAGATGTTAGCCACTCTTCAATTTCATCTCCTTGTAGTATATTGTTAAACTGCTTGGCAACAAGTGGGTGTAGACCTGTTAGATGTTTCAACCAAACCTATACAATTCATCTTTACCTGATGCTGATCAATTCTTGATTTTCCTTGCTCTTTTCTTCACTACTGCTGTTATTACAAGCTCTTTCATTTCAGCTTCTTTTTTTATTCTTATCCACATCCTTTAACCAAGCTGTGTTCTTGTTGTATTTCTTTGGGTTATACCATATCTGTGTCCAGAACTGCACTATTTCTTCCTTGTCTGATTCACTGCAGCTCTCCATTTATCGATAGGCAGAAATGTTTCTGACTGGACTGAAATTGGCAATTTCTGCCTATAATTTGCAATTCAAGCTAGTATTTGCTGTTCATCTGGGCGATAGCTGTTACTTGCTGTTTTATTATTTCCAGTGCTTCTTTGATTTTCCTTATTTCTAGGTGATATTTCTTGACTTAGTATTCTTTGGTTTTCTTGTTCTTCAGCTACTTTTCTTTCATCTGTTCTAGGTTGGTTGCATCTGATCTCAGCTTGCTGATCTTATTTATTGGTGTCCTGTAGGCTTTTCTTCTTTGTTGATTTTGTATCCCAGATATTTAGTTATAACTGCAGTTGTGCTATACATTTGTTTCTTGAGTGAGCTGGTGCTTATATTTGATATTACAGCATTAGCATCTTTTAATGTATGTGCTAGCAGTTTTTTTGGCTCAAGTTTCAATGCAGGCAACCTTATTCTGTTGTTTCTATGCTCTTTTAAATACTCAGTTATTCTTTGTTTCGATTCTTCTACTTCTTTAGTTAGAGGACTTTGTTCTTTCCGAGGCAGAAGAGGGGGTGCCTAGTTTCCAAATGAAAACAATTCAATAGCTATGCTGACCTGCTCTTCTGCCAACTTTCTTTAGTTTGCCTCTACAATCCGAGTTACTTCTGGCAAGGCTTTGCTTTCCCCCCCCTGCATAGATCTTTGCATTCCTTCCAATTCTGTTTCTGTGAATACTTTATTTTATGTTATAAATCACTGTTGATTGGCTAGCTTCTATTGTGTTATTTCTTTTTCTGGATTCTGTTCTTTCCAGAACTGTCACATTTTTTTCTTCTTGTTGGGCTTGATTTGTAATACAGTAACAGATCATTATTTCTTTGTTTTAAACCTCTGTATATTTGCGACAGGTAAACTACCTTTCCTTCCAGTAGTTCTCTAACTACTGGCCTTGGTTGCTCAGTCAACAGTCTTGAATCCTGTAGCTCATTTTTCACCAGATACCCTGGAACACCAATACCTAGTGTGCTCCTTGTTGTCCTGCATGATGAATGCGCTGATATGTGTTTCTGTAAGTTACATTTCAACATGTTTTTTTTATGGGAGAGACACTCTCCATCTGGCTCCTCTGGTGAGACCTGTTCAGTTGGGTTGAATCTCTTCTCTTCCTCAGAGCACATAAGTCCTACAACCACATCAAGAAAGTGTCTCACCAGGCATTATTATGATTGTCCCTAAATAATTTTGGAGATTTTACTTCAGTTCTCCTATACTCTAAAAAAAATAAATAGCAAAATTCGGATGTATGAAAAGAAGAGAGTTCTCAAAAGTTAAAAATCTTCAGGAACATCTTGTTTTAGAAAGTAGCATATTATGGACACAGGTCAGGTTAGGGCTTTATTCATTATTATTCTTGATAATTGCTGTATTTATCTCAACTTCTATTTTACTAGTTTTGCTAATTTATATGTGCAAGAATTTTAAACAAATTACCAGTACCTAAAGATATATAGTTCAGAAACACAAAATGGAAGATATAAGAATTTATTATCTTGTATTCTATGTCAGTCTGATATAGTGAGTAGGTTACTCCAATGATCAACATAAATCCACAAAGCTATGGAAATTGTAGCCTATTTTCTCATTGTGCATACTGTAATATAATATGTATAAGTTGTAGATAAGGTAGATAACTTTAATGTTAAATACTTGCTGCGGATAGGCTTGTTTTCTCCAAACAGGTTAGCTTATAAATGTTAAATGCAATCCATAGTGTAGGAATTACTGGTCCAGGAGGCAAGGCTTGATTGTAGTAAACATATTTCATTTGTATGTGAAATATTTATGCTGATATATACACAAGTATAAACGTATTAAGAACTAAATACTTTTTCATGCCATACAGTATACCGTTAAGTATGAGAAAGGCTTTAAATGACATTAATGACATTACTGTAGCTGATTTTCTGTGAAAATAGTACTTACAAGTGTTGCACAGTAGTCACTATACATTAATTCCCTCTCCCATCACTTAATTGCATCACCCTTTAAGATAGACATATAATGTAATTAGAGATTTGAACAGTTCACAGCCAGATCACTTAAAATAACATTGTTAATGGGCTTTAGGAGTTCTCCCTTTAATATTGCCAGTGTTATAACTTCTAATTACCTTAATAATTAGGGCTATGATTGAGGTAACAGTTTCTAACACTAATGGGTATTAGAGGGCTTGAACAAGACATGTTTTGATGTTCTCATCCAGTTGCTTAGGCTAGAAAGGAGCTATTTGTCCTTAGAAACATAGTGGTTGCTATGTGGTGGCCTGGGAAGAGGCATCCTTACCAGCCACTTTAATGCTGCCAGTACCACTGCTGTTTTCATGGAACAGTGTGATTGTATAAATTGCATTCACCAAAAGCTGTTCATGAAATGCAAATGTGGTCCCTATGGCTGAAATTTGCTGAACTTAAATTGCTGCAAATAACAGTGTAAACCAAGATGTCAAGCCTGCTTGGCATTGAAAGAAATCAATAGGCAAAATCCCTTTTTATGTAGCATTACATCTTGACACGTATTAATAAAAATGTGTGGAATTTTAAGATTTAGCATAAAATTTTGCCTTAAACTTCTTTTATTGTTTTCAAACTGGAGGGGGCATAATGAAGCAGGGACTAGCTTCAAAAGAATCGACCCATGGTTCCAAAGTAAAGTTTTATTTTCTTTGTTTTGTTTTTGAGCAGAATTCTCATTTCTCTGCCTTGTACAAGCTTGTGGCATAGCAATATAGATATACTTAGAAATCTGCAAGTCTGAAGGGACAACATACAAATCATATTGTATGGCATTTATCCCATGATTAATCAGTCTTTCCCCTTTGACTGTAACAAAATTTTGATGTAATTAATCAGAAAGACAAGTCATGAACGGTGCAGACGAGATACAGTAGATGTGAATGACGGACTAACTAAGAGTCTCGATTAAGTATGTCTATAATGTCACATCATTAAAAGAGTTCCGTCTCAGTCAAATATTGTATTGGGGTATATAAACGTCTCACCTCCTTATCGTAGTATTCTTGAAAACTACAACTATTTTCTAGAGAGTCAAGTATTTATTGTTAAAGAGAACCATCAAATATGCAACTCTTTCTACGTGGTCTTTTTAAATATTCCACCATCAAGTAAGTATGTATAGATCAGCCAAAATTCAGCTGGATCTGGGCATTTGAAGAGAGCATCATACAATTTAAGTTTGCAAATTCAGATTTGAGGACAGACTGATTCAACTTGAACCTAAGCAGAATAACAAAATAACACACTTGGAAGGGCTCTTGGGGGTCTTCTAGTCCAACCCCATGCTCAGGCAGGAAACTCTATATCATTTCAAACAAATGGTTGTCCAATCGCCAGGAGGACAACGAACAACAATGACATCTGTTGTTGCCACTCCCTCTTCTACCTTTCCATCTGTCTCAGCCCCCCGAACTGAACTGAAATGGACTAACGTTTAGGAGGACTGTTTCCCCCCCCCTTTTTTTTTGGTTCTTCTGCTGCTGGACTTTGTGACTGACTGGGATGTACCTCAGGACGGAACTGCTGGCCCTGCGCGATTCCCCCCTCGCGCAGGTGTGGCCCAATTCAATCTCAAGGGCCTACCTCAATGACGGGGTGTGGAACCCCGAGAGGTGGTATGCAGCAAAAAGAGATCTAAAGAAAGTGAAACTGAGAGTCTTTTTAAAGGGGTGTTTTAATAAATTTTTAAGGGGTTTGGGGATGGCTAAGGGGGTCATGGGGGAGAACTCTCGGAGCCCAACGCCAGACCTGTCGGAGGGACGCGGTATTAGAGTGGGGAGGGAGGATGGGGGGTCAAGGGAGGGTGGTAAGATCAGTACGGTCAGTGGGAGAGGCAGATATGGCGGGAGCAGAGGACCATATCGGGTTTTGGGAGCACGCACACGCTGTTTACAAGCTTGTGGATGCTCCGGTCCTCAGGGCTCCACCCGGCCTCCAGGGATCTTGGATCCTCGGGCCCGGGATCACCGGCTGATGCTATGCAACGCCAGGTCCATGGTAAATAAGGCCCCCCTCATCTACGATCTTATTCAAGAGGGGGGTGCGGACCTGGTGGGTATCACCGAGACCTGGCTGGGCAAGGAAGGGGGAGTGCCCCTTGTGGATATCTGCCCGCCGGGTTTCCGGGTATTCCATCAGCCGAGGACCCGGGGTAGGGGCGGTGGGGTAGCGATCATTATAAGGGAGAGCCTTCGTCCGAGGGAGACCACTGTGCCTCAGATAGACGGTGGAGAGTCCCTCCTTGTGAAGTGGGGGCAAGGGGTTCAAGTGGGCCTGTTGATTATATACCTGGCTCCCTGCTATGTATCAACGGCCCTACCAGAGCTGGCTGACGTAATAGCCGGGGTGGCGGTTGAGACCCCCAGACTTATAGTCATGGGGGATTTCAACCTGCCATCGGCGGGCGAATCGTCGTCGGCGGCTCGGGAGTTCCTGGCTTCCATGACGGCCTTGAACTTGACCCAATTAGTTCATGCCCCCACCCACACGGGAGGACACACACTGGATCTTATTTTTGTCTCTGGCCAGTGGCAGAATGATCTGGAAATAGGGGAGGTGGTTATTGAGCCCCTGTCATGGTCAGATCATTCACTCCTTAGGATGGACTTCTGGACCGCTACCCCCCGCTGCAGGGAGACGGAACTGCCTAGATGGTTCCGTCCCAGGTGCCTGATGGACCCGGAGAGGTTCCTGACAGAGCTTGGGCCATTTACGGAGGACCCAGTTGACGACTTGGCTGAAAGTTTGGCGGCGGCCTGGGATATGGCCGCCGCCGCAGCACTGGAACGAGTCGTGCCGTTGCGGCCTCTGACCCGGCACAGATCTCAACTGGCTCCCTGGTTTACCGAGGAGCTGAGGGAGATGAAGCGCCGGAAAAGACGCCTAGAGAGCGGTTGGAGGACTACCCGTACCGAATCCGACCGAGCACAGGTAAGGATGCATGTTAGATCCTACCTAGTGGCGATGAGGGTGGCGAGATCTAATTACTACTCCACCCTCATTGCGTCATCAGATAATCGCCCGGCCACCCTCTTCAGGGTGACTCGCTCTCTCCTTCAGCTGAGGGGGGG
>NW_015387521.1:15183-17761 GCF_001527695.2 Protobothrops mucrosquamatus | reverse complement strand
AATTCCTGTAAATATTAGCCAATAATAAGCCATTTGCTTATTACCATGACTTAATTCTGCTAAAACCAGCTGAGTTTAAAAGTACATTTTGAACCAAGTGTCTATACTGTTTTGGACTAAGAAAGCGTGCTGAACTTGTCAGCAGTGAATTCCTATTCGGAAAGTGGAGCTGAATTCCCAAATTGTGCTGGCAGACTCAGTGTAGAAGTGTAATATTCAATTAAAACAAGAGTGAGCAAAATACTTATACTTGTCTCTGTTAACAGTAAAAGATGAAAAACATATTTATTTTGATGTATTTTGTAATTGAGACAAAGAGCTAAAGTTTTCTGTTGGCTCGAGGACTTTGAAAATTGAATATAAACACATGGAGTGAGGTGTTTGGACTGATGGACTTCAGTAGTAAAGTCAAAACCCTTAGCAGTCAAATTATGTTCTGTGATAAGTAGAATGGACCCAAATTAGGTTATTTTAGATTTTGAAGGTCACTAGATGAAACCACTGAATATATTTCAATAAATGAAAACATGTTGTTTAGTGCAATTGCAACTGCAACATCTCCAAGCTTGTCATTCTTCAGAAGCCTTTTTTTTGGCTACCCTGTCTAGGAATTCTGGGAATTACAATATCAATACATTTGTTTTGTACCATACTAAATACAGTTTGGCAAATGTGACCACTGTTAAAAATATCAAATCCACATTCCCGACTTGTATCTCTTATGGCAAAATGCATTAAAATATTTTAAGAAAAATATTCAGATTAAGAATTTTCAAATGTTTGTGATTATGGGGCATCCCTAAAGCTAAGATGGTGGTCCTGGTAGCATGACAGAAGTTCTACTCCTAATATAGTGCCACATATACAAAGGGAGCAGGATTCCCATCATGTTGCCACAAGTATCATCTTGATTTTTTAGCACTCCTTACAGATGACACTTTTTTCTTTTAACTACTATACCATTTTTAGGGGAGAAATCAAAGTTAGTCATTTAGTGTTGCGATTTTTGGAAATTGCCAAATTTGGATCAGAGGCTACACACAATTTATTTATGGTTTAATAAAGTTGTAGTATACTTTATTCAGGCCAGGTTAATACTTGGATGGAAAGCTATCAAGACATTTCAGGGTTGTAGAACAGAATTTGAAGAGAAAAAATTACAAAAGGGCAGCGGCAAATTAAGTTGTATTCATACAATTACCAAGAGTTGAACTCAGCTAAGGACACTTTTACACTTTATGTCTCAGCTTATAGGAATGTTGCCACATGTTCTGAGAGGAGGAAAGAGTTTTAGGACATTTAGAAAACTCCTGGTTATACTTTTTCCAAATACACTAAAATAAATCACAAAGGAAATGTAATATAACATTATTCAGAAAGAATAAAATCTGATCAAGTCTCCAGGGCAATTCAAGATATTAAACTGAATCAGGTGATTTGTGCTCTAAAGAGATTTGAAGACAATAAAGGTATGGTGGACTTTTGTTTTCCTCCCTGCCATTCCTTCTAAGCCTAAAATCTGTTTCAGAAAATCCCCAACTCTTTTCATGAACTGCAAGGAAAAGAGAAATGCATTCTACTGATGAATACTATTCTGTCAACCGGTTCAATTTGATTTCACTCGCTATCACTGCATGGGTGTGTGTGATGTTAAATTAGGGAAGGGAAGTCTCATGTCTAATCTGAATCCTGGTTTGCTGGTGTATTTGCAGATAAACAAGCAAAATTATGCACCTTCCAATAATGTAAAATATCTAGTATTGTTTCCACAATAGTACTGGTGGTCTTAGTATATCCAGAGCAAGAAATAGGCAAAACAGAAGTTCATATAACACTAGTAATGTAGTAAATGTAAAGATGATAGATAGATAGATAGATAGATAGATAGATAGATAGATAGATAGATAGACAGACAGACAGACAGACAGACAGATATAGATAATTGGCACTAGGTTCCAATAAAAAAGATACTGATAGTAGTTATTTCAAAATAAACAAAAATAGAATTTCAGTCAGTATAATTCAACAAAGATCCTTTGTAACCTTGAGTAACAGCTTCCTGTCTTTAATTAAGGTATTTTCTAATCTCTATGGGACTAGATGTAATGATTCAATGCCTTTCATTTTTTAAAATTATATTGAAATAATATTAATTTGCTATAAAAGAAAACTGTGCAAACAATGAATGGAAAGCAGTGATTAAAGGCTATGTCTGCATGAAACAGAACCTTAATAGTTAAGAGACATTTCATTAATTTTACTCAATGAAACTGGACAGGAAGTAATAACAGATTTATCACTCACATTAAACTACATTAGATAGAAAGTAAAAACAGATGTAGAAGCTACAATAGTAAGAAAAAAAGACCCAACTACTGAATACCTCAATGGAACATTGCCTGATAACACTAGAAGGACTAGAGCTGAAATTTTGTTTAAAAGGGGGAACAATTGAAAAGACAAAAGGAATTGGATTGCAACAATTTGCTGAAGATGTCATCTGGATTAATAGTGAATTAATGTTAGCTCTTCAAGATAGATAAGTCCAATAAACAGGGTTTACTAGAAGTCTTGGGGA